>NW_028167124.1:0-72000 GCF_964263955.1 Coregonus lavaretus | reverse complement strand
CAGCATGATGCTACCAGCCCCGTGCTTCACGGTTGGGATGGTGTTCTTCGTCTTGCAAGTCCCCCCTTTTTCCTCCAAACATAACAATGGTCATTATGGCCAAACAGTTCTATTTTTGTTTCATCAGACCAGAGGACATTTCTCCAAAAAGTATGATCTTTGTCCCCATGTGCAGTTGCAAACCGTAGTCTGGCTTTTTTATGGCGGTTTGGAGCAGTGGCTTCTTCCTTGCTGAGCGGCCTTTCAGGTTATGTCGATATAGGACTTGTTTTACTGTGGATATATATACTTGTGTACCTGTTTCCTCCAGCATCTTCACAAGGTCCTTTGCTGTTGTTCTGGGATTGATTTGCACTTTTCGCACCAAAGTACGTTCATCTCTAGGAGACAGAATGCGTCTCCTTCCTGAGCGGTATGACGGCTGCGTTGTCCCATGGTGTTTATACTTGCGTACTATTGTTTGTACAGATGAACGTGGTACCTCCAGGTGTTTGGAAATTGCTCCCAAGGATGAACCAGCCTTGTGGAGGGCTACAATTTTTTTTTCTGAGGTCTTGGCTGATTTCTTTTGATTTTCCCATGATGTCAAGCAAAGAGGCACTGAGTTTGAAGGTAGGCCTTGAAATACATCCACAGGTACACCTCCAATTGACTCAAATGATGTCAATTAGCCTATCAGAAGCTTCTAAACCATGACATCATTTTCTGGAATTTTCCAAGCTGTTTAAAGGCACAGTCAACTTAGTGTATGTAACCTTCTGACCCACTGGAATTGTGATACAGTGACTTGTAAGTGAAATAATCTGTCTGTAAACAATTGTTGGAAAAATGTATTTTGTCATGCACAAAGTAGATGTCCTAACCGACTTGCCAAAACTATAGTTTGTTAACAAGAAATGTGTGGAGTGGTTGAAAAACGAGTTTTAATGACTCCAACCTAAGTGTATGTAAACTTCCGACTGCAACTGTATATATATATATATATATATATATATATATATATATATATATATATTGTTTCACTGATACAGTACATATCATGTCAATCCATCTTAATTTTGACTCTTCTCATAATTCAGTTTTCACAGTGTTGTAACAATATGATACCACCCAAAGGAAACCTGGCAAAGAACTGAGGAGAAGGAGATTGGCCTGTCATGGAAAACCCTCCCCCAAAAGGCAGAAGATTGGAAGCAGTGGTGCTCTCTGGTGGAAGCCATATGATCCCAATGGGAACGAAAAGGATTATAAGTAAAATAACAATATTTAGACAGAGCAGACATTGCCCCGGTATATTCCACAGAACCCCTCTCCAGCCCCTTCCTAATTATATCTCCAGGACCAGGTAGAGCCCAATGTTTCACCCCTACTGATGAACCTGTCTCTGTCCGGAGGAACGTCTCACATTGGGCCTGGGATGGACAGGGCACACCTTTTACACTCTCTGTGTTGTGAAATGTAATGTTTTTTATTTTATTTTATATAACTGCCTTCATTTTGCTAGACCCCAGGAAGAGTACCTGCTTCCTTGGCAGCAGCTAATGGGGATCCATAATAAATACAAACATGTGGGCATCTTTTACTGACCCTGACACTGATTTGACCTTTGAACTCTGACCCCAGGCAAGGCTATCCTAATACGGGGAGTGCATTATGACAAATGATAATCAAACGCAAAAGCTGTGGCTGAAGAATCCCTACTGAAAACCTATTGATAACCTCTTCCTTGACCTTTGGCTTTCTCTCATTCTGCTGGATTTACAGCTGCACTGTTGAGTCACCAGGGGTTACGGCGCAGCCCAGAGGTCATATTTGTACAAATAAACAGAGCAAACCTGCTACTTATGCAGTCAACTGCCTAGCAAACTGCATATGAGATTCACAGTGTGGTCAGCCCGGACACAGGAGGTTTCACCTCTTTTTTCGATGCTTGTGTAAATCAGGCCAGCAGACACATCCCACACACAAACTAAATGAGAGAGGTCAAGAGGTCAGCTAGAGAGTTCTAATTCCTCATTCTGTGTGTCGAGAGGTCAATGCCTCATGGTCCTCTGGCCATTTTCTCATTCTCAGGATGATTTCAATATTGCATGAGGAGACTACTTAGTTACAGACCTTCTGTTATCAATATGTTACTTTGGTACTCCAGCAACGCTTGCTGTCACCTCCTTTTATGTCTTTGTGACTACAGGGCGTGGCTCAGTGGGATGCTGGAGACCACAGGGCGTGGCTCAGTGGGATGCTGAAGACTACAGGGCGTGGCTCAGTGGGATGCTGGAGACTACAGGGCGTGGCTCAGTGGGATGCTGGAGACTACAGGGCGTGGCTCAGTGGGATGCTGGAGACTACAGGGCGTGGCTCAGTGGGATGCTGGAGACTACAGGGCGTGGCTCAGTGGGATGCTGGAGACTACAGGGCGTGGCTCAGTGGGATGCTGGAGACTACAGGGCGTGGCTCAGTGGGATGCTGAAGACTACAGGGCGTGGCTCAGTGGGATGCTGAAGACTACAGGGTGTGGCTCAGTGGGATGCTGGAGACTACAGGGCGTGGCTCAGTGGGATGCTGAAGACTACAGGGCGTGGCTCAGTGGGATGCTGGAGACTACAGGGCTTGGCTCAGTGGGATGCTGGAGACTACAAGGCATGGCTCAGTGGGATGCTGAAGACTACAGGGCGTGGCTCAGTGGGATGCTGAAGACTACAGGGCGTGGCTCAGTGGGATGCTGGAGACTACAAGGCATGGCTCAGTGGGATGCTGGAGACTACAGGGCATGGCTCAGCAGCTGGAGACTACAGGGTGTGGCTCAGTGGGATGCTGGAGACTACAAGGCATGGCTCAGTGGGATGCTGGAGACTACAAGGCATGGCTCAGTGGGATGCTGGAGACTACAGGGCATGGCTCAGCAGCTGGAGACTACAGGGTGTGGCTCAGTAGGATCCTGGAGACTACAGGGCTTGGCTCAGCAGCTGGAGACTACAGGGTGTGGCTCAGTAGGATCCTGGAGACTACAGGGCGTGGCTCAGTGGGATGCTGGAGACTACAAGGCATGGCTCAGCAGCTGGAGACTACAGGGTGTGGCTCAGTAGGATCCTGGAGACTACAGGGCGTGGCTCAGTGGGATGCTGGAGACTACAAGGCATGGCTCAGTGGGATGCTGGAGACTACAGGGCTTGGCTCAGTGGGATCCTGGAGACTACAGGGCTTGGCTCAGTCGGGCGCTGGAGGTCAGGGATGACCAGGTAGTTGTTTACATCTGACAGGATATCTCCCCCGTGTGATCTTCAACAATATGGGTGTTAATGTAGCAGATGGAAGTTTATGAGCAAATGGATGTTTATGTAGCAGATGGATGTTTCTGTAGCAGATGGGTGTTTATGTAGCAGATGGATGA
Source organism: Coregonus lavaretus (assembly GCF_964263955.1). Lineage (NCBI taxonomy): Eukaryota > Metazoa > Chordata > Actinopteri > Salmoniformes > Salmonidae > Coregonus > Coregonus lavaretus. The sequence goes on along the minus strand of NW_028167124.1, from coordinate 68,609 downwards.
TTATGAAGCAGATGGATATTTATGTAGCAGATGGATGTTTATGTTGCAGATGGATGTTTCTGTAGCAGATGGATGTTTCTGTAGCAGATGGATGTTTCTGTAGCAGGTGGATGTTTATGTTGCAGATGGATGTTTCTGTAGCAGATGGATGTTTCTGTAGCAGATGGATGTTTCTGTAGCAGGTGGATGTTTATGTTGCAGATGGATGTTTCTGTAGCAGATGGATGTTTCTGTAGCAGGTGGATGTTTCTGTAGCAGATGGATTTTTATGTAGCAGATGGATGTTTCTGTAGCAGATGGATGTTTCTGTAGCAGATGGATGTTTCTGTAGCAGATGGATGTTTCTGTAGCAGATGGATGTTTCTGTAGCAGATGGATGTTTCTGTAGCAGATGGATGTTTCTGTAGCAGGTGGATGTTTATGTAGCAGATGGATGTTTATGTAGCAGATGGATGTTTATGTTGCAGATGGATGTTTCTGTAGCAGATGGATGTTTCTGTAGCAGATGGATGTTTCTGTAGCAGATGGATGTTTCTGTAGCAGATGGATGTTTCTGTATCAGATGGAAGTTTCTGTAGCAGATGGATTTGTATGTAGCAGATGGATGTTTCTGTAGCAGATGGATGTTTCTGTAACAGATGGATGTTTCTGTAGCAGATGGATTTTTATGTAGCAGATGGATGTTTATGTAGCAGATGGATTATTATATAGCAGATGGATGTGAAACTCCTCAGACTGAAGTGTCCCCACTTGCTCTGCCGAATAGCTAGATTTGGGTAAGACGCTTCACGGGGGCGGTCATGTGTGTTTACGAGGTAGAGGTCCTGGGTTGGAGCCTCGGTATAGTCTGAATCAGGAGGAAGCGGTACTCGCTAAGCAAGCAGTGTGATGTCCTTCACATGTATACATTACCAACTGAGATGAAAGATGCTTAGATACCCATGTTTCATAGTCCTGCTTTGACTCCGAAAGGACTACAGACAGTCTTGCTCTTAAAGATCCAATGAAGCCATTCTTATATCAGTATCAAGTCTTTTCTGGGTAGTAATGAAGGACCTTACTGTGATAGATTTCAATTAAAATGGTCAAAAATAAACAAAAATAACTTCCTACAAAGAGACATTTCTCAAGCAAGATTTTTGCAATATATACTGTATATATATACAGTCAGGGAAAAAAGTATTTGATCCCCTGCTGATTTTGAATGTTTGCCCACTGACAAAGAAATGATGAGTCTATAATTTTAATGGTAGGTTTATTTGAACAGTGAGAGACAGAATAACAAGAACAAAATCCAGAAAAACGCATGTCAAAATGTTATAAATTGATTTGCATTTTAATGAGGGAAATAACAATTTGACCCCCTCTCAATCAGAAAGATTTCTGGCTCCCAGGTGTCTTTTATACAGGTAACGAGCTGAGATTAGGAGCACACTTAAAGGGAGTGCTCCTAATCTCAGCTTGTTACCTGTATAAAAGACACCTTTCCATAGAAGCAATCAATCAATCAGATTCCAAACTCTCCACCATGGCCAAGACCAAAGAGCTCTCCAAGGATGTCAGGGACAAGATTGTAACCTACACAAGGCTGGAATGGGCTACAAGACCATCGCCAAGCAGCTTGGTGAGAAGGTGACAACAATTGTTGCGATTATTCGCAAATGGAAGAAACACAAAAGAACTGTCAATCTCCCTCGGCCTGGGCTCCATGAAAGATCTCACCTCGTGAAGTTGCAATGATCATGAGAACGGTGAGGAATCAGCCCAGAACTACACGGGAGGATCTTGTCAATGATCTCAAGGCAGCTGGGACCATAGTCACCAAGAAAACAATTGGTAACACACTACGCCGTGAAGGACTGAAATCCTGCAGCACCCGCAAGGTCCTCCTGCTCAAGAAAGCACATATACATGCCTGTCTGAAGTTTGCCAATGAACATCTGAATGATTCAGAGAAGAACTGGGTAAAAGTGTGGTCAGATGAGACCAAAATCGAGCTCTTTTGCATCAACTCAACTCGCCGTGTTTGGAGGAGGAGGAATGCTGCCTATGACCCCAAGAACACCATCCCCACCGTCAAACATGAAGGTGGAAACATTATGCTTTGGGGGTGTATTTCTGCTAAGGGGACAGGACAACTTCACCGCATCAAAGGGACTATGGACGGTGCCATGTACCGTCAAATCTTGGGTGAGAACCTCCTTCCCTCAGCCAGGGCATTGAAAATGAGTCGTGGATGGGTATTCCAGCATGACAATGACCCAAAACACATGGCCAAGGCAACAAAGTAGTGTCTCAATAAGAAGCATATTAAGGTCCTGGAGTAGCCTAGCCAGTCTCCAGACCTTAATCCCATAGAAAATCTGTGGAGGGAGCTGAAGGTTTGAGTTGCCAAATGTCAGGCTCGAAACCTTAATGACTTGGAGAAGATCTGCAAAGAGGAGTGGGACAAAATCCCTCCTGAGATGTGTGCAAACCTGCTGGCCAACGACAAGAAACGTCTGACCTCTGTGATTGCCAACAAGGGTTTTACCACCAAGTACTAAGTCATGTTTTGCAGAGGGGTCAAATACTTATTTCCCTCATTAAAATGCAAATCAATTTATAACATTTTTGACATGCGTTTTTCTAGATTTTTTTGTTGTTATTCTGTCTCTCACTGTTCAAATAAACCTACCATTAAAATTATAGTCTGATCATTTCTTTGTCAGTTGGCAAACGTACAAAATCAGCAGGGGATCAAATACTTTTTTCCCTCAATATATATATATATATATATAAATAAATAAAATAAATTGTTCATTTAGCAGACGCTCTTATCCAGAGCGACTTACAGGAGCAATTAGGGTTAAGTGCCTTGCTCAAGGGCACATGGACAGAATTTCACCTAATCGGCTTGGGGATTAGAACCAGCGACCTTTCGGTTACTGGCACAACGCTCTTAACCACTAAGCTACCTGCCACCCCCATATATATATATGCAGTATATATATATATATATATATATATATATGCAGTATATATAACATATTATTATTATTATTGTTATTATTATTACAAATTTCATTGTTTTATTTCACTCAGTCCTGTATGTTGATTTTCACTCTACCCTGCAATCTGATTCCAGCGGCTGACCCAAAACATCGCCTGCTGTTTCGACTTAGGAGGCGCGCACACCACTCACCGCTTCCAAGTATACTACTCGCTAATGTTCAGTCTCTGGTTAACAAGTTCGACGAACTCCGGGCAAGGATTTCTTTCCAGAGAGACATCAAGGCCTGTAACATATTTTGTTTCACAGAAACATGGCTCTCTTGGGATATTCTGTCAAAATCGGTCCAGCCTGATTTGTTCTCAGTTCATCGCGCAGACAGGAATAAATATCTATTTTCTTTGGCTATAGTCACGGACGTGTATATCCCCCCTCAAATTCGGCTTGGCACCTAAAACCATCACAAACTTTTACAGATGCACAATTGAGAGCATCCTGTTAGGCTGTATCATCGCCTGGTACGGCAACTGCACCGCCCACAACCGCAGGGCTCTCCAGAGTGTGGTGTGGTCTGCTGAACGCATTACGGGGGCAAGCTACCCGCCCTCCAAGACACATACAGCACCCGATGTCACAGGAAGGCCAAAAAGATCATCAAGGACATCAACCACCCGAGCCACTGCCAGTTCACCCCGCTATCATCCAGAAGGCTAGCTCAGTACAGGTGCATCAAAGCTGTGACCGAGAGAATTGAAAAACAGCTTCTATCTCAAGGCCATCAGACTGTTAAATAGCCATCACTAGCACATTAGAGGCTGCTGCTGCCTATTGAAATCACTGGCCACTTTAAGAAATGGAACACTAGTCACTTTAATAATGTTTACATATCTTGCACTACTCATCTCATATGTATACACTGCATTCTATTCTATAATATTCTACTGTATATTAGTCCATGCCGCTCTGTCATTGCTTGTCCATATATGTATATATTCTTAAGTTCCATTCCTTACTAATTTTGTGTGTATTGGGTATATGTTGTGAAATTGTTAGATATTACTTGTTAGATATTATCGCACTGTTGGAGCTAGAAGCACAAGCATTTCGCTACACCCGCTATAACATCTGCTGAACACAGGTATGTGACAAATACAATTTGAAGACCTGCAACCTTGTATATGTGATTATTAAACACTCTGAATCCATCCCACCAAAACAGGTGAAATTTCAGCTAGCCTTTTCAAACAGCTCTTACACTAAAAGGACATTATCATAATTTTCACAATTGCACAATTATTATTCCAACTTCATAGTGTGAAAATATACAGGTAACTACCTAAACAAAGGAAACACCAGCAGAAAGTGTCTTAATAGGGCGTTGGGCCACCACGAGCCAGAACAGCTTCAATATACCTTGGTATAAATTCTACAAGTGTCTGGAACTCTATTGGAGGGCCATTCTTCCACCAGAAATTCCTAAATTTGGTGCCTTGTTGATTGTGGTGGAAAACGCAGTCTCAGGCGCCAAAATAATGGTCGGCCTAACATTTATATACACGACCCTAAGCATGATGTTAGTTGCTTAAGGAACCACACCTGTGTAGAAGCAACTGCTTTCAATATACTTTGTATCCTTCATTTACTCAAGCGTTTCCTTTATTTTGACAGTTAAGAGTATATAAAACACAAGAAAATATATTTTTTAATGATTTATTTAGCTGACGCTCTTATCCAGAACAACTTACAGGAGCAATTAGGGTTAAGTGCCTTGCTCAAGGGCACATCAACAGATTTTTCACCTAGTCGGCTCAGGGATTAGAACCAGTGACCGTTTGGTTACTGGCACAACGCTCTTAACCACTAAGCTACCTGCCGCCCTTGTTGACTGCACTGGTCGTTTAAGTGTAGTTGAAATGGATCAATTGCTTACCAAATTCGCTAAGGGAGGTTAAACTAAGTAATGGGGCCTAGCCCTTATTCAGACAGCCTGTTCCCCAGACTCGGTAGCCCTGCCCCAGGGCAGCTAGTGTGACAGCACCATGTTCACTATGTATTGGGAAACCATGCACAGAATCACATCGACACAACAGTGAAACACTCTCCAGGAGGTCAGGCCTGAGAACCAGTCAACTGACAGGACCTCCACAGCAGGAGCTTTGCCACCCATAATGGGAAATCAATGTTATTTTGGTTGTCTGAATAGGTAGGCTTAAGGAATAATTACAGAGATCGAGGAGCGAGAGAGAGAGAGAGAAAGAGAGGAGAGAGAGAGAGAGAGAGAGAGAGAGAAAAGCTGCCCCCCTTTGCTTATTCACTGTCTCATTCCTGCTCCCTACTTAATGTGAAACCAATACCATTATCCGGGTAAATCCGGCCTGGTCTGCTCCTGCTGGGCTCCAGGAGAAAACCAGCAGTCTGTCGCAGCGCCATCGACGCGTGGAGGGTCTTAATGAGATTCCTAAGGCACATTTCGAATCGCTGGGATTTGGTGAAATAGCCAGTATTGTGTTCACTCTCCTGGCCGCTCATAGAGGAGCAACAGATGAGTACACAATTAGAAAGCCCATCGCTTATGTCCAGGACACTTCATCTTTTGGCTCCCACTGGAGACCCAAGCAGATGTGGCCAGCCCGGGGGTAATCCCCACTTCAGATGGGCTTGTCTGGGGTAACCTTCCGAAGACACTTGAAACCCTACCTCTTTAAGGAATACCTGGAATAGTATAAAGTAATCCTTCTTCCCCCACCCCCCATAAAAAAAAAAGGTGGTTGTCCCACTGGCTATCATAATTTGAATACACCAATTTGTATGTCGCTCTGGATAAGAGCGTCTGCTAAATGATGTAACTGTAAATGTAAAGTGACCGGCCAGTCTGGTTCTTCCTCCCTGTGGTCTCCATAGTGATGAAGACTACAGGCTACCCCTGACCACGTGATGTTTATGATCCTTCAACCAATAGTGGTGGTCAGTGCTGGCTGCTTGTACCCTGTTTGGGTAACACATGAGTACACAGACAGCAGTCTTGACAATATTAAACTAGCTACACATGTAGCCATAGTAGTGATAGCAGTGACAAGCGGGGTAATGAAGTACCAAACCTCCCCATACCTCTACTCTTCCTCCACCCCTCTTGCGCTCCCTTCCTCCCCTCAGCCATCCACCCCTCCACCCCTCCCTCCCATCCATCCCTCCACCACTCCACCCCTCCCACCCATCCATCTATCCACCCCTCCCTCCCTCCATCCCTCCATCCCTCCCTCCCTCCATCCCTAGATCCCTCCATCCCTCCACCCCTCCCTCCCTCCCTCCCATCCATCTCTCCACCCCTCCCTCCCATCCATCTCTCCACCCCTCCCTCCCATCCATCCCTCCACCCCTCCCTCCCATCCATCCCTCCACCCCTCCCTCCCATCCATCCCTCCACCCCTCCCTCCCATCCATCCCTCCATCCCTCCCTCCCATCCATCCCTCCACCCCTCCCTCCCATCCATCCCTCCACCCCTCCCTCCCATCCATCTCTCCACCCCTCCCTCCCTCCCTCCCTCCCATCCATCCCTCCACCCCTCCCTCCCATCCATCCCTCCACCCCTCCCTCCCATCCATCCCTCCACCCCTCCCTCCCATCCATCCCTCCACCCCTCTCTCCCATCCATCCCTCCACCCATCCCTCCCATCCATCCCATCCATCCCTCCACCCCTACCTCCCATCCATCCATCCCTCCACCCCTCCCTCCCACCCACCCTCCCTTTCCTTTCACATAGCCGTCGCAGGAAGCTCAGTGTCTTTGTGTGTGTGAGAAATATAATGTGGGTTTAACATGGTCGAACTTGGAAGTGGAATCTGGATTACACTTACCAACCCAATTAACCAGGAGTCAATGGAGAGCTAATTAAAAAGCCCTGGGGCATCATACCTCACCAGAAAACGGCAACCACATCAAGATGGTCAAGACAGCAACAAAGGCATGAGCCCCTTAGCTCCCACAATCCTCCTGAGCACCCTGATTAGGCCGGGGAGGTTTAGCCTCCTCTGTAGAGGAGAGAGGTGAAGAAGAGGGGATTACTCAGGGCAAATGGCTGTGTTCTAAAATTGGGGTGAGAACCATTGAGCGTGCTCGCTGAGGTGTGAACAGCAACCGCTCAAAAACAACAAACACTACAACAGCAGTGATTGAACTAACAAGAAAAACTAAATCACATACATGGACAGAGAATTTAGGGGGGGGGGGGGGGGGGGGGGGGGCATTGCAAATATGGGCCTGTACACGATAGCTATATATCTATATTTTTTATAATTCAACTGAAATTCAATTTTATGAATTGAACATTGCCCAATTGTTTTCTCTGAGGATTTGAACTGAAATTCAATTAAAGACCTTGCACTGAATTGACCCCTATACCCTCTCTGTCTGGTCTGTATGGTGGGTCACCCTCTGCATGCTGACTCCAGAGCCCAGTGGGGACACCTTTCTGTGGGTAAAGCCCTCTCCTTTCAGAGGGGGAAGCTGAGAGTGCTAAACTAATTACAGTCGGTCCCCTCTGCCTGACAGTGTAAGCCAGGGGCTTTACGAGAACAAAGCAGCCTTTAGCGCTGAGAGCCCCTCCCCTTTACCAGAACAAAGTAGCCTTTAGCGCTGAGAACCTTACCCCTTTAGCTCCTTCGTTTGGTAGCACCCAAGCCAACAAAGAAGCCTCCATCAGTATAATTAGGAGCAAAATTAAATGCACTCTTGTTCCATACGTTAAGTAAGTTGTTTAGCTGGGGGTTTTACTATTTTTCGGTGGGGACATTTAATTTATTCTGGCTTTGTTTAGCACTTAATGAAACACAAAATTCAAAGCTGGGGACTTGTTTTTTTCTTCTTCTGTTCTCCATTATATAAATGGTAGGTTCCTGTCCTGTTTGCTCCATGCCAAATTACAATAAATAAGTCACATCCCCTAGCAATTAGCATTACCCAGGAAATAAGTCACATCCCCTAGTAACTAGCATTACCCGTGAAATAAGTCACATCCACTAGTAACTAGCATTACCTGTGAAATAAGTCACATCCCCTAGTAACTAGCATTACCTGTGAAATAAGTCACATCCCCTAGTAACTAGCATTACCCGTGAAATAAGTAACATCCCCTAGTAACTAGCATTACCCGTGAAATAAGTCACATCCCCTAGTAACTAGCATTACCCGTGAAATAAGTCACATTCCCTAGTAACTAGCATTACCCGTGAAATAAGTCACATCCCCTAGTAACTAGCATTACCCGTGAAATAAGTCATATCACCTAGTAACTAGCATTACCTGTGAAATAAGTCACATCCCCTAGTAACTAGCATTACCTGTGAAATAAGTCACATCCCCTAGTAACTAGCATTACCCGTGAAATAAGTCACATCCCCTAGTAACTAGCATTACCTATGAAATGTCACATCCCCTAGTAACTAGCATTACCTGTGATCCACGAGAGTAGATTGGTCTGATACTCTCCATGAATGTATCAAAATGGACGAACAATAACTTCTCTGGCAACTTTCATAATTTGTTAAAATGGGCACAAAACAAAGTGTCTGTGATACAAAGTTGTGAAAGTTGTTGAGAATAACATCAATGGCTTATCAATACACGACATAATCATGGGCAATTTACCAAACCCTCTTGAACAGACACAAAGAAAACCTTCAGATCGAAATACACTGAGAACACAAAACATTAAGAACACCTGCTCTTTCCGTGACATAGACTGACCAGGTGAATCCAGGTAAAAGCTATGATCCCTTATTGATGCCACTTGTTAAATCCACTTCAATCAGTGTAGCTGAAGGGGAGGGGACAGGTTAAAGAAGGATTTTCAAGACAATTGAGACATGGATTGTGTATGTGTGCCATTCAGAGGGTAAATGGGCAAGACAAAATATTTAAGTGCCTTTGGGTAGACACAACTGTGGGAAGCATTGGCATCAACATGGGCCAGCATTCCTATGGAACACTTTCGACAACATTGTAGAATCCATGCCCCGACGACTTGAGGCTCTTCTTAGGGGGGTGGGGTTAAGCCTCCACTTCACGTTCTCAAATGATAGACTTGGAATGACTGTCCCCAAGCACTGCTCATCTCCCCCCTTTGAGACAACAGTTAAACAACTAAGAGGACCAGAGGAGCCAGCCCACCAGCCCTGTGTACCCTGCCCAGAAGACCTGTGCTGAGTGACGGCTCCGCGCCCCCCTCTGATCCCGGCCTTGACCTCACGCTGGGGGGAGGTCTGATTGCATGCAGGTGTGAATAGCTTGCCTCCGAGGAGGGATCTGGGGGCTTGGAGAGTTCCTCTGCAGCCTGGGTCCTCTTACAGATATGATCTGATGTGCAGTCAGACTTCAATATGTTTATGTTTGAGTGCATAGCTATGACCTGTCACTACTGGCACTCACAGTTAGTCTCACCCCAGCTGGTCCTGGATTGCTCTACTTACAGTTTTCGTATGTGAAAACAAATCACCCAGCTGATTTCTCTTGAGTACCCTATCGTCTCCTCTGAATTTATACATATCTGAATTTTTTTTAAATGTAAATTTTTTTCAACAATCATTTGAATATCATTAAACTTGTTTATCTTTATTTAACTAGACATGTCATTTATGAACAAATTCTTATTTGCAATGACGGCCTACACCGGCCAAACCCGGACGACGCTGGGCCAATTGTGCGCCGCCCTATGGGATTCCCAATCACGGCTGGTTGTGATACAGCCTGGAATTGAACCGGGGGGTCTGTAATGAAGCCTCCAGCACTGAGATGCAGTGCCTTAGACCGCTGCGCCACTCGGGAGCCTGTCTGCGCACGAAACAGACAGCCAAACATAATGTAGTGACATGTCCAGTGTTTCTACTAATAGTTATCAATCAGTGACCATAACGATCAATCTGCTTTGCCTGTATAAAAATGATTCTGTTGTATTAGTAGCTGTGTTGATTTGGCTTTGACCATCACCACTTCTCCTAATGGTATGTCATAGAATGTTGGGCCATTCTGGAGCCTTATGACAGGAACCGGACAGTTCCACTTGCTTCCATCAGCTGTGTTGTGTCTGAGGCTCACCCTGGGGCCTGTCTGTTAGCAGCCTGGCCTTGCTCATGGTCAGCCACCTGGGCATCCATCAGCACGGGGCTCCGGGGTGGGGGGTCTACCAGCAGGTCTCCAGAGTTCCAGGGGTCTGTCTCCTACAGGTTACATCCCAGGGGGACAGCCGTGTGCTGGGACTCTGTCAGCTCCCCTGTTCCCCCTCTCGCACCTCTCTCACTCATCACCCCTCTCCTCTCTCCCAGCTCCAAACAGGGCTTTATCTTAATGAGTGTGGTGAAAGGCTGCAGGCGGTATGAAATGGAAACAACTTAGGCAACAAAGTATGACATAAATACTACATGGTTGAAAAGTGTTGTATCTGGCAATACAGGGAGATATATATATATATATAGATATTTTTTGGGGGGTATTTTACCCACTTTTTCTCCCAATTTTAATTACAATCTTGTCTCATCACTGCAACTCCTCAACGGGCTCGGGAGAGTAGAAGGTCGAGTCATGCGTCCTCCGAAACACGACCCACCAAACCATGCTCCTTAATAACCGCCCGCATAACCCGGAAGCCAGCTGCACCAATGTGTCGAAGGAAACACTGTTCAACTGATGACCGAAGTCAGCCTGCAGGCGCCCAGCCCACCACAAGGAGTCGCTTGAGTGCGATGAGCCAAGTAAAGACCCCCCTGCCAAACCCTCCCCTATCCCGGACGAAGCTGGGCCAATTGTGCACTGTCCTATGGGACTCCCGGTCACGGCCGGTTGTGATATAGCCTGGGATCGAACCCATGTCTGTAGTGACGCGATAAAGTGCCTTAGACCGCTGCGCTACTCGGGAGGCCCACAGGGACATACTTTTACTGGCAATACAGGGAGATACCTTCTATTGGCAATACAGGGAGATACATTCTACTGGCAACACAGACAAATACCTTCTGATGACAATACAGGGAGATACCTTCTACTGGCAATACAGGGAGATACTTTCTACTGGAAATACAGGGAGATACCTGCTACTGGCAATACAGGAGATACCTTCTGCTGACAATACAGGAGATACTTTCTACTGACAATACAGGGAGATACCTTCTACTGACAATACAGGGAGATACCTTCTACTGACAATACAGGGAGATACATTCTACCAACAATACAGGGATATACCTTCTACTGACAATACAGGATATACATTCTACTGACAATTCAGGAGATACCTTCTACTGACAATACAGGAGATACCTTCTACTGACAATACAGGAGGTGCCTTCTACTGACAACACAGGAGATACCTTCTACTGACAATACAGGATATATCTTCTACTGACAATACAGGATATACCTTCTACTGACAATACAGGAGATACATTCTACTGACAATACAGGAGATACCTTCTACTGATAATACAGGGAGATACATTCCACGGACAATACAGGAGATACCTTCTACTGACAATACAGGAGATACATTCTACTTACAAAACAGGGAGATACCTTCTACTGACAATACAGGGATATACCTTCTACTGACAATACAGGGATATACCTTCTACTGACAATACTGGGAGATACCTTCTACTGACAATACAGGGATATACCTTCTACTGACAATACTGGGAGATACCTTCTACTGACAATACAGGGAGATACCTTCTACTGACAATACAGGTAGATACATTCTACTAACAATACAGGAGATACCTTCTACTGATAATGCAGGAGATACCTTCTACTGACAATACAGGATATACCTTCTACTGACAATACAGGAGATACCTTCTACTGACAATACAGGAGATAGCTTCTACTGACAATACAGGAGATACCTTCTACTTACAAAACAGGAGATACATTCTACTGATAATACAGGAGATACCTTCTACTGACAATACAGGGAGATACCTTCTACTGACAATACAGGGAGATACCGTCTACTGATAATACAGGAGATACCTTCTACTGACAATACAGGAGATACCTTCTACTAACAGTAGAGGAGATACCTTCTACTGACAATACAGGGAGATACCTTCTACTGACAATACAGGGAGATACCTTCTACTGACAATACAGGGATATACCTTCTACTGACAATACAGGGATATACCTTCTACTGAAAATACAGGGAGATACCTTCTACTGACAATACAGGGAGATACCTTCTACTGACAATACAGGGAGATACCTTCTACTGACAATACAGGGAGATACCTTCTACTGAAAATACAGGGAGATACCTTCTACTGGCAATACAGGGAGATACCTTCTACTGACAATACAGGAGATACCGTATACTGATAATACAGGGAGATACCTTCTACTGACAATACAGGGAGATACCTTCTACTGACAATACAGGGAGATACCGTCTACTGATAATACAGGGAGATACCTTCTACTGACAATACAGGGAGATACCGTATACTGATAATACAGGGAGATACCTTCTACTGACAATACAGGAGATACCGTATACTGATAATACAGGGAGATACCGTCTACTGATAATACAGGGAGATACCTTCTACTGACAATACAGGGAGATACCTTCTACTGACAATACAGGGAGATACCTTCTACTGACAATACAGGGAGATACCTTCTACTGACAATACAGGGAGATACCTTCTACTGAAAATACAGGGAGATACCTTCTACTGACAATACAGGGATATACCTTCTACTGACAATACAGGGAGATACCTTCTACCGACAATACAGGGAGATACCTTCTACTGACAATACAGGGAGATACCTTCTACTGATAACACAGGGAGATACCTTCTACTGAAAATACAGGGAGATACCTTCTACTGAAAATACAGGGAGATACCTTCTACTGACAATACAGGGAGATACCTTCTACTGACAATACAGGGAGATACCTTCTACTGACAATACAGGGAGATACCTTCTACTGACAATACAGGAGATACGTTCTACTGATAATACAGGGAGATACCTTCTACTGAAAATACAGGGAGATACCTTCTACTGACAATACAGGGAGATACCTTCTACTGACAAGACAGGGAGATACCGTCTACTGATAATACAGGGAGATACCTTCTACTGACAATACAGGGAGATACCTTCTACTGACAATACAGGGAGATACCTTCTACTGACAATACAGGGAGATACCTTCTACTGAAAATACAAGGAGATACCTTCTACTGACAATACAGGGAGATACCTTCTACTGACAATACAGGAGATACCTTCTACTGATAATACAGGGAGATACCTTCTACTGAAAATACAGGGAGATACCTTCTACTGACAATACAGGGAGATACCTTCTACTGACTATACAGGGAGATACCGTCTACTGATAATACAGGGAGATACCTTCTACTGACAATACAGGGAGATACCTTCTACTGACAATACAGGGAGATACCTTCTACTGACAATACAGGGAGATACCTTCTACTGAAAATACAAGGAGATACCTTCTACTGACAATACCTTATTTTTGTTTAGGTGGATGTTTGTGTATCAGGGACAAGATTGAAGAGCACCCTGCTTTGCAATGCTGTGTGAATGCTTGTTAATTGAAAAACAGACAGGCAATTCATTTTGCTGATAATGTTACAACTAGTTGGTCCTTATATGCTTCTGAGAATATGAAGCTGAACTTTTCTGATTACAGACTTTATCAGGACAGAGAGAGTCACGACTGTCTGTCTCTCTCTTATCAGGACAGAGAGAGTGGTGACTGTCTGTCTCTCCCTCTCCAGGGTTGGCTGGATAGACCCCTTGTTGTTATTCAGCTCTCCTCTCTGGAGAGGGTGCAAGGTGACTTGTCAAACCACCATTCTTCTCGTGGGAGGCCACAAGAGAGACGTTGTTTCACACAGGTGACCCATATTTGTATGGTTGCGGTTGGCAGGTTTTCACCATAGTACATATAGAAGGTGAAACATGTTGTCCCCCCATAAAGGAAGCAGCAATACATGTACCAAATTTCATGACTTTATGTCAAACGGGGATGAGGGGTGTGACCTTTAAACATTTGTATTTTCAATCTCTTTTATAGCGCCACCATCTCACCAATCAGTAATCTCTATGGCAAGATGCATCATTCACGCAAGTTATGTCAAAATTGGGCCAGCACTGTCTGAGATATTGCGCATGACAAACGTACCAACAAAAACGTACAAATGAATTTACGAACGGAGACAGATCCACAGACTCCTCACCGATTTCAACATGGGGGACAGTGAAGGGAGAGGAAGTATTCCTGACCCACTGCTGACTCAACAACCAATTTTAATTCCGTGTTGAGAATATTGCTGTCACACCCTGGCTCTGGGGACTCTAATATGTTGAGCCAGGGTGTGTAGAGTCTATGTGTTTTTGTTCTATGTCGTATTTCTAGTATTGTGTTTCTATGTTGGCCAGTGTGGTTCTCAATCAGAGGCAACGAGTATCAGCTGTTGCTTGTTGTCTCTGATTGGGAACCAGACTTAAGCAGTCAGTTTTCCCACAGTGTTTGTGGGATCTTGTTCCGTGTTGGTTTGTGTTAGTACCGTTGGACTTCACGTATCGTTTGTTGTTTTGTTTATTGTATGTACACTTAATAAAGTAAGATGTACGAGTATCACGCTGCGCCTTGGTCCTCCTCCTTCGACGATCGTGACAGAAGATCCCACCAAGACAGGACCAAGCAGCGTGTCCAGGAGCACACGCAGGAGGTGACGTTGGTGGATGTCCTCTTCGGTTGGGGGCAGATCACGGAGGAGGAGGCCGTCCGTTGCCGGAGGGTAATGAAGGGAGAGACCCAGGCAGGAGAGGAGAAGCGGCGCCAACCGGGCCGTGGTCGGACAGGCGAGAGGCACCCCCAATAAATTTTTAGGGGGGGGCACATGGCATGGACGACGGGGCAGCAGGAGGCAGCTACAGGGCGTATTGGGAGGTTAGGAGAGGAGGCCACCAGGTTAAGGGGGCTATTGGTAAGGAGAGAGCAGGAGTTAGTGGGTCAGAGGGAGGAGCTACTGGATGCTAGAAGGGAGAAGGAGAGAGTAGAGGCAAGGCGAGAGGAACTGAGTAGGCAGCTGAGGGAGCGGAGGGTTATGAAGAAACCCAGTCCCGCTCCTCACACCAAGCAAGTGGTGTGTGTCACCAGTCCGGTCCGGCCCGTTCCTGCTCCCCGCACTAAGTTAGTAGTGCGTGTTCCCAGTCCGGCCCGACCCGTTTCTGCTCCCTGCACTAAGTTAGTAGTGCGTGTTCCCAGTCCGGCCCGACCCGTTCCTGCTCCCCGCACCAAGCCTATGGTGCGCGTCGCCAGCCCGGTCCGGCCGGTTCCTGCTCCCCGCACCAAGCCTGTGGTGCGCGTCGCCAGTCCGGCCCTGCCTGTTCCTGCTCCCCGCACCAAGCCAATGGTGCGCGTCGCCAGTCCGGCCCGGCCTGTTCCTGCTCCCAGCACCAAGCCAATGGTGCGCGTCGCCGGCCCGGCCCGGCCCGGCCTGTTCCTGCTCCCCGCACCAAGCCAATGGTGCGCGTCGCCAGTCCGGCCCGGCCTGTTCCTGCTCCCCGCACCAAGCCTATGGTGCGCGTCGCCAGCCCGGTCCGGCCGGTTCCTGCTCCCCGCACCAAGCCTGTGGTGCGCGTCGCCAGTCCGGCCCGGCCTGTTCCTGCTCCCCGCACCAAGCCAATGGTGCGCGTCGTCAGTCCAGTCCAGCTCCAGCCAGCGGGGCCAGACCGGACCAGGGGCGCTACGGGGGGATTGTTGGAGGGTGGTGGTCATGCCCGGAGCCGGGACCGCCTCCGAGGAGGAATGCCCACCCAGCCCTCCCCTGTTCGGTTATGTTTAGGCGCGGTCGCAGTCCGCGCCTTTAGGGGGGGGGGGTACTGTCACACCCTGGCTCTGGGGACTCTAATATGTTGAGCCAGGGTGTGTAGAGTCTATGTGTTTTTGTTCTATGTCGTATTTCTAGTATTGTGTTTCTATGTTGGCCAGTGTGGTTCTCAATCAGAGTCAACGAGTATCAGCTGTTGCTTGTTGTCTCTGATTGGGAACCAGACTCAAGCAGCCAGTTTTCCCACAGTGTTTGTGGGATCTTGTTCCGTGTTGGTTTGTGTTAGTACCGTTGGACTTCACGTATCGTTTGTTGTTTTGTTTATCGTATGTACACTTAATAAAGTAAGATGTACGAGTATCACACTGCGCCTTGGTCCTCCTCCTTCGACGATCGTGACAATTGCTGTGTGTCATTTGATGCTACTGTGGGGAAAGCCATTAGGCTTTGTATGTAGGGAAGATGTTATTCTTTATTTGGCAGGGTCTGAACCTTTCTGTAACAAAATGATTGACAAAAATAACATGGTAATTGAAAAATAGGCTAAGGAAGCTGAAGTAGGTAGCTGAATGGATAGATGGTGGTAAACATCCCTCTCGAAGGACCATGGCGTACAGGAAGGGAACATAGGGGACATTGTTCGTTAAATGTACTTGGAAGGAATCTCCTGAAAACACTACACTAATGGAGAGATCTACAATTAACTCTCCATCTTAGAAGAGAGGTGGAGAGGCGCTGATGAATGGACTGATGTGTGTAACGAGGGAATGGTGTTATAGTCCGATCTCGAGTGCCCATTTTACAAGGTAGGCCTGTATGCTTACGTTTGGCTCAGTAGGCCCTATTAGTGAAGTCCATATCCATTCTGTAGCATTACGAAGACTAGAGGAGTCACAACAAGAGCGCCTTCCAGGGTTAAGAGGGTCTACTTCCATACTGGAGGCATTAGGAAGGCCGTAATGAGGATGTTTTGAAGGCTGTGATTGTGGAGGGGACCGGAGGTTCTGGGGTCACAGCTAAATTAGTGCTGCGCTGAGGAGATGAAATACGATAATGCTGTTTTAAAAGGATAGACGCAGCATATTAAAGGATATATTTGATAAATTGAAACTTCACTCCTCTTCTTCTCTTATGTTTTCTTCCTTTATTTAATTTATTTTGTGTAAAAAAATAATAATAATAGTCAAAGTTGCCTTTCTTCCCCTGTGTGAAGAGAAAATAGGAGAAAAGAGGAGAGCTGAGGAGAACTGAGGAGAAGAGGAGAGCAGAGGAGAGAAGAAGAGCTGACAAGAGCAGCGGAGAGCTGAGGAGAGCTGAGGAGAGCAGAGGAGAGCAGAGGAGAGGAGAGGAGAGGAGAGGAGAGGAGAGGAGAGGAGAGGAGAGCTGAGGAGAGGAGAGCTGAGGATAGGAGAGCAGAGGAGAGCTGAGGATAGGAGAGCAGAGCTGAGCAGAGGAGAGCAGAGCTGAGGAGAGCAGAGCTGAGGAGAGCTGAGGAGAGGAGAAGAGAGCAGAGGAGAGCAGAGGAGAGCAGAGCTGAGGAGAGGAGAGGAGAGCAGAGCTGAGGAGAGGAGAGGAGAGGAGAGGAGAGGAGAGGAGAGGAGAGGAGAGGAGAGGAGAGGAGAGGAGAGGAGAGGAGAGGAGAGGAGAGGAGAGCTGAGAGAAGCAGCTGAATTAATGTTCTTTGATGACACTACAAAGAGCTTCTATAAATGGTCACCCTGCTCTCCCCATGCCAGTACAGGAAGGGTGGTCCAATGGCAGCTTTGCTCGCTGCCTTCATGACTCCTGTTTACGGGTCCATTGCTATGGCAACAGTGATGCAGCAAAGCCATGTTCACAGATTATTTACAGACGAGCAAGGCCAAACCTGCTGGGTGAATTTATAACTGTTCTCTATGTTGTTTACAGACAATATTTTCAGTCATTGCTGGTTTTGGACGGCATTTGGTTGACGACTTACAGTAAAGTATAGTCACTGTAAAACGTGGGCATTGTTTTACAGGGAGGCAACTGAATAACAACTCTACATTTTACCCTCAACAGGGGAAAATTCTGGGACATTTCCTCCCTGTTTGTAAATTAATATTTTGAATGAAATAATAATTTGTCCCTATGTGGCCAACTTCCACCTGAGGAATCCTGATGAGTATTATTGGTTGATGAGTACTGTAAACTCCTAGTCAAGCGGTAGAGCGCTTTAATTGAAATCCTCCAGCTTTGCCTTTGAACCTTGATGTGAAGATTTTTACAGGAAATTAAATACATGCATTTATCTTCTTCTATTTAGAAACACAGAAAATCACTGTTTCTGCTTCCCCCTCATTCTCTCTCAAGTCAATGATTACAATCTGCAATGTTCCAGATTTAATTAACTCCCCCCTGCATTCTTCCTTTTAGCTTAGTGGTAAGGGTATTACAAAATGGCATTATGTCTGATGTAGAAATGGATCCTAAATTGGAAATCAAGTCCAATAAGCCTGGGCAATCATTCGTTTTCTCTATCTCGCTCTCTCTCTCAATAAGTAGTATTTAGAATCATTCTACACCCAACATTAACAGAACATGACCAGTTTCATATTTTGTGTCCGTGTGTTTGTGTGTGCGAATGAGCAAGCGCACATATGTGTGTCTGTGTACGTGTGTGTTATGAGTCACACCTGCCAGTGTGTGTCTTGGATATCGTTTAAATTATTAATCAATCATTATCATGAGGACTACAACAGTTAGATAGTGCTTGAAATGTAGCACCACTGAAGTGTCTGTTGGTATCTATTGCTCCTCGTCTTAAAAGCCTGCCACTACTCAAAGGGACTCTGCTTGAACTCGGCTAATGCCATTTACCTTCCACTCTCCCACTAGAGCACTGTTACCTCCTGTGTAGACTGTGAGTTTTTGATGGACAGGAGGGGTAACCTCTGATAGGATCAAGGAAGTACATTTTACATGTATATTTTAGTCATTTCGCAGACGCTCTTATCCAGACCGACTTACAGGAGCAATTAGGGTTAAGTGCCTTGCTCAAGGGCACATCGACAGATTTTTCACCTAGTCGGCTCAGGGATTAGAACCAGCGACCTTTTGGTTACTGGCACAACGCTCTTACCCACTAAGCTACCTGCCGCCCCGGTAACCTCTGATAGGATCAAGGACAGAGGAAGTGACCTCTGATAGGATCAAGGACAGAGGAAGTAACCTCTGATAGGATCAAGGACAGAGGAAGTAACCTCTGATAGGATCAAGGACAGAGGAAGTAACCTCTGATAGGATCAAGTACAGAAGAAGTAAACTCTGATAGGATCAAGGACAGAGGAAGTAACCTCTGATAGGATCAAGGATAGAGGAAGTAACCTCTGATAGGATCAAGGACAGAGGAAGTAACCTCTGATAGGATCAAGTACAGAAGAAGTAAACTCTGATAGGATCAAGGTCAGAGGAAGTAACCTCTGATAGGATCAAGTACAGATGAGGTCAGCAACATGGTAGAGACAAGTATAGGATATCTCTCAAGAGAGAGAGAGAAGGTCCTCTGTAGCTCAGCTGGTAGAGCACGGCGCTTGTAACGCCAGGGTAGTGGGTTTGATCCCCGGGACCACCCATACACAAAAATGTATGCACGCATGACTGTAAGTCGCTTTGGATAAAAGCGTCTGCTAAATGGCTTATTATTTATTTATTATTTAGAAGGAGAGAGAGAGAGAGAGAGAGAGAGAGAGAGAGAGAGAGAGAGAGAGAGAGAGAGTGAGTGAGAGAGAGAGAGAGAGAGAGAGAGAGAGAGAGAGAGAGAGAGAGAGAGAGAGAGAGAGAGAGAGAGAGAGAGACCAGGGAGGAAGGAAGATGGATGGGAAGCTGGCTTTTGCCAGTTAATCATCCCTCGATCCAGTCGGTTGGCCGGTTGGTCAGTGTGTGGGAGTGAGTAAGAAAGAGAGGGAGGAGAGAGGCCCATGGCCCCAGCCCTGACAACATCAAACCATCTTTCCACTAACACTGCCAAGTCCCCCCTGGCCGCCCCAGGTCCCCAAGCAGAGCACCATCTGTGGGGGGTGAACTACATGAGACCCCTGCCTCTCCAGGCACCTGTGGCCCCGAGAGGGTCTCCGGGGGGGGGGGGGGGGGGGGGGTCTGGGCACAGCTGACAGCCCCCCCTCCCGTCCACAATCACCTCCCTGCCTCTGAAATCCCCTCCCCTGGGGTTGTGGATCCTGTCACACCTCACACCCTTTCAGGCTCCATCCGGGGTTGGGAGACATTAATAATAGGAAGCTGAGTGGGTGTGGATGCCTGTGTGTGGATGTCGTGTGAGAGCCAACGTTGCTGGACTGGACTGGACGACATGTCACCCGACTGCAAGACTAGCTGCGTGGTAGATGAGCCGCAGGGGCCCGCTACAGTGGTACTGTACAAACACCAATGACATCATCTCGGTTCTGCTTAGCCCACTCGGCTGTGTAGGCAACACTCATTCAAGGAAAACCGTTAACTCATCTGGAACAGACGCGAAAGGTTTCAGAAAAGTACATCATCTCTGTTCAGCTGTAACATTCAGGAACACAGTGGAGTAGCATCAACTCACTGATTTAGTTACGAACATTTCAGTACAATGTAGTACAGTTTATTAATATGACTCATTAAAAAAAAGAATAAATCATTTCTAAAAGCATCCATTTGTAATGAGGCATAGTACATTTTCATATTTTCATAATGTGTTGTGGTCACAGTAAAAAGCACAGACGGAGCTTGTCAAAGCCGATTCAGCTCTAGTCTTTTTGGTGGAAATAATTTATCATAATTCTGAAACGGCTGACGTCTGCCATTGCTGTTATCCTAAGTGCCTTATTTCAGTGAGGCTCTCCTCCCAGCTCTCCTCTCAGCTCTCCTCCCAGCTCTCCTCCCAGCTCTCCTCTCAGCTCTCCTCTCAGCTCTCCTCCCATCTCTCCTCCCAGCTCTCCTCTCAGCTCTCATCCCATCTCTCCTCCCAGCTCTCCTCTCAACTCTCCTCCCATCTCTCCTCCCAGCTCTCCTCCCAGCTCTCATCCCATCTCTCCTCCCAGCTCTCCTCTCAGCTCTCATCCCATCTCTCCTCCCAGCTCTCCTCCCATCTCTCCTCCCAGCTCTCCTCCCAGCTCTCCTCTCAACTCTCCTCCCATCTCTCATCCCATCTCTCCTCCCAGCTCTCCTCTCAGCTCTCATCCCATCTCTCCTCCCAGCTCTCCTCCCATCTCTCCTCCCAACTCTCCTCCCAGCTCTCCTCCCATCTCTCATCCCATCTCTCCTCCCAGCTCTCATCCCATCTCTCCTCCCAGCTCTCCTCCCACTCAAATATAGAGAGAGCCTGAAGAGGCATACTGGGAATAAAGGTCAAGTTTCTCTTGCCTGTTAGGAGCTGCATTTATCTGGCACTTACTGCCATGTAGTATGTGCCAGTCTTAAAGGGCCCTAACGTGTGTGTTCTCCTCTGTGAGAGGCTAGAGGGTTGGCCCAGCCCTGGCTGTCATTCCTCTGTGAGAGGCTAGAAGGTTGGCCCAGCCCTGGCTGTCATTCCTCTGTGAGAGGCTTGAAGGTTGGCCCAGCCCTGGCTGTCATTCCTCTGTGAGAGGCTAGAAGGTTGGCCCAGCCCTGGCTGTCATTCCTCTGTGAGAGGCTAGAAGGTTGGCCCAGCCCTGGCTGTCATTCCTCTGTGAGAGGCTAGAAGGTTGGCCCAGCCCTGGCTGTCATTCCTCTGTGAGAGGCTAGAAGGTTGGCCCAGCCCTGGCTGTCATTCCTCTGTGATAGGCTTGAAGGTTGGCCCTGGCTGTCATTTCTCATAGTAATGGTTGCTGCCACGGCTGCTGCCAGCACACCACTGGAGAGAAACCAAGAGCCATGTAAAAGGAATACTCAGACACACAGCATCAGGCTAAGAGGGTATTTCTGCCTTCTTTTAGAGATGAAACTAGCTAAATTGTTCGTTTTTTCCTCTCAGGAAAAGTGTAGCACCTGGGCGGGAAGCAGAATATTGTCTGTGACTCACGCCCACGCAGCAGAAGGCTGAGGGGAAGAACACACCAAAGTGAATGTTTTACATTATAGGTGTAAATTTACCCCATTCCCAACACACACCTGCACCTTTTTCTGCCATTGCCCTTGTCCCATCTTCTCCGAAAGGGGAATGATAGTGCTTCTCCTCCCTCCTTCTCTCTCTCTCCTCCCTCCCTCTCTCTCTCTCCTCCCTCCCTTCCTCTCTCTCCTCCCTCCCTCTCTCTCTCTCTCTCCTCCCTCCCTCTCTCTCTCTCCTCCCTCCCTCTCTCTCCTCCCTCCCTCTCTCTCTCTCTCTCTCTCCTCCCTCCCTCTCTCTCCTCCCTCCCTCTCTCTCTCTCCTCCCTCCCTCTCTCTCTCTCCCTCCCTCTCTCTCTCTCCTCCCTCCCTCCCTCTCTCTCTCCTCCCTCCCTCTCTCTCTCTCTCTCTCTCGCTCCTCCCTCCCTCTCTCTCCTCCCTCCCTCTCTCTCTCTCTCCTCCCTCTCTCTCTCTCTCCTCCCTCTCTCTCCTCCCTCCCTCTCTCTCTCTCCTCCCTCCCTCTCTCTCTCTCCTCCCTCCCTCTCTCTCTCTCCTCCCTCCCTCTCTCTCCTCCCTCCCTCTCTCTCTCTCCTCCCTCCCTCTCTCTCTCTCCCTCCCTCTCTCTCTCTCCTCCCTCCCTCCCTCTCTCTCTCCTCCCTCCCTCTCTCTCTCTCTCTCTCTCGCTCCTCCCTCCCTCTCTCTCCTCCCTCCCTCTCTCTCTCCTCCCTCCCTCTCTCTCTCCCTCTCTCTCTCCCTCCCTCTCTCTCTCCCTCCCTCTCTCTCTCTCTCCCCTCCCTCCCTCCCTCTCTCTCTCTCCTCCCTCCCTCCCTCTCTCTCTTGCTCCCCCATTTGATATCCACTCCCTCTGCCTTTTCAACCCTCTTTTGCAATATCCATCTATATTTTTCTCCCTCAGTTGCTGCTCCCCTCCATCCCTCCGTCCCCTCTTCTCTCTCTCTTACTCTCTCCTGTCACATCTGCTTGGCTCTCTCTCTCTCTCTCTCTCTCTCTCTCTCTCTCTCTCTCAATTCAATTTCAATGTCAATTCAATTTCAATTCAAGGGCCAAATTGAGTCAAAAGCTTTTTTGAAATCAACAAAGCATGAGAAGACTTTGCCTTTTGTTTTGGTTTGTTTGTTTGTCAATTAGGGTGTGCAGGGTGAATACGTGGTCTGTCGTACGGTAATTTGGTAAAAAGCCAATTTGACATTTGCTCAGTACATTGTTTTCACTGAGGAAATTGACTAGTCTGCTGTTAATGATAATGCAGAGGATTTTCCCATAGTTGCTGTTGACGCATATCCCACGGTAGTTATTGGGGTCAAATTTGTCTCCACTTTTGTGGATTGGGGTGATCAGTCCTTGGTTCCAAATATTGGGGAAGATGCCAGAGCTAAGGATGATGTTAAAGAGTTTAAGTATAGCTAATTGAAATTTGTGGTCTGTATATTTTATCATTTCATCAACACCACAGGCCTTTTTGGGTTCGAGGGTATGTATTTTGTCCGGTAGTTCATTCAATGTAATTGGATAATCCAGTGGGTTCTGGTAGTCTTTAATAGTTGATTCTAAGATTTGCATTTGATAATGTATATTTTTTTGCTGTTTGTTCTCTGTTATAGGGCCAAAAAGATTGGAGAAATGGTTTACCCATACATCTCCGTTTTGGATAGATAGCTCTTCGTGTTGTTGTTTGTTTAGTGTTTTCCAATTTTCCCAGAAGTGGTTAGAGTCTGGATGGATTCTTCAGTTACATTGAGCTGATTTCTGACATGCTGTTCCTTCTTTTTCCGTAGTGTATTTCTGTATTGTTTTAGTGATTCACCATAGTGAAGGCGTAGGCTCAGGTTTTCTGGGTCTCTATGTTTTTGGTTGGATAGGTTTCTCAATTTCTTTCTTAGGTTTTTGCATTCTTCATCAAACCATGTATCACTGTTGTTACTTTTCTTTGGTTTTCTGTTAGAGATTTTTAGATTTGATAGGGAAGCTGAGAGGTCAAATATACTGTTTAGGTTTTCTACTGCCAAGTTTACACCTTCACTATTACAGTGGAACGTTTTGTCCAGGAAGTTGTCTAGAATGGATTGAATTTGTTGTTGCCAAATTGTTTTTTGGTAGGTTTCAACACTACTTTCCTTCCATCCATAGCATTTCTTAATATTATTCAGTTCCTTTTACTTTGATGCCTCATGATTGAGTATTGCTCTGTTCAAGTAGACTGTGATTTTGCTGTGGTCTGATAGGGGTGTCAGTGGGCTGACTGTAAATGCTCTGAAAGACTCTGGGTTGAGGTCAGTGATAAAGTAGTCTACAGTACTACTGCCAAGAGATGAGCTATAGGTGTACCTACCATAGGAGTCCCCTCGAAGCCTACCATTGACTATGTACATACCCAGTGTGCGACAGAGTCGTGACCCGTTTTTGTTGATTATGTTGTCGTTGTCGTAGTTGTGCCTAGGGGGGCATATGGGGGAGGGAATGCAGGTAGGTGTTTGTGCCCCTGTGCGCTGAGGGTGTCAGGTTCTTGTCCAGTTCTGGCATTTAGGTCGCAACAGACTAGTACATGTCCCTGGGTCTGGAAATGATTGATTTCCCCCTCCAGGATGGAGAAGCTGTCTTCATTAAAGTATGGGGATTCTAGTGGGGGGATATAGGTAGCACACAGGAGGACATTTTTCTCTGTTGAGATCATTTCCTTTTGAATTTCTAACCAAATGTAAAATGTTCCTGTTTTGATTAATTTAATAGAGTGTGTTAGGTCTGCTCTATACCAAATTAGCATACCCCCTGAGTCCCTTCCCTGTTTCACACCTGGTAGTTTGGTGGATGGGACTACCAGCTCTCTGTAACCTAGAGGGCAACCAGTGGGTCCGTCTCCTCTATACCATGTTTCTTGTAGGATGACAACGTCTGTATTTCCGACTTTGGTGAAGTCCAGATTCCTGCTCTTTAGGCCAGAGGCAGATGACCTCGGGCCTTGGATATTCCAGGATGAAATAGTCAAGGCTTTGTGTTCCATTGGTCGTGTGGTTTGGCCTCAGGCCAGTAATTGTGAGCAGAGCCTGCTGAGCATCTGGTACATGCCATTGACTTGGGCTAGTGTAAGATTGGTGTTGGGCCTGTTTGCCTGCTCACGGCCTGGGCGTATGTGTGACTTTCATGTTGAGGCCCTCTTTGTGGGAGTGGGGGGCTTGGGGTGGGTAGGAGGGGCATAGGTCTGATCTGAGGGGGCCAAAATGGGGTTTGGGCATGGTTGACTTGGGGGGGGAGTTAATTGGTGGGGGTGGGGGTGTAGATGTGGTTGATGGTGCTGTGGTCTGGATGTAGGTCCTCTCTGCGGGGGTCCTCTATGTGTAGGTCCTGGGGGGGGTCCCGCAGGTCTGGGAGAGTGTCTCGCTGGTCTGGGCGGGGTGTCTGTTGATCTGTTGCTCCTGTGTGAGGTGTTGGGTCTGCGGTTGAGGGCGATATCCTTTAGGGTCCGGGCGAAGGTGGGCACTGCTGCCTTGTATAGGTGGACCTGGTCATAAAGGCTGTTCAGGTCCAGGGTGGAGTGGTGGGCCAGGTACACATTTGGTTTTGATGCACAGTCACAGGAAATACTTGCGTTTACCCGCTGTATGGAAGCAGGGTGGAAGTATTTTCATGGTAACAGGGTTGAGATAACAACTTGTGCGTTGGGGGAAGTAGAATAAGCTTTTTCTATCACTCCCTTGAGTGCAGTGGCCACCCTTTCCTGCTGTGTTCTCGGGTTGTTTGTGCCTGTGTGTATTATTTTTACATTTACATTTACGTCATTTAGCAGACGCTCTTATCCAGAGCGACTTACAAATTGGTGCATTCACCCTATAGCCAGTGGGATAACCACTTTACAATGTTTTTTATTTATTTTTTAGGGGGGGGTAGAAGGATTACTTTATCCTATCCCAGGTATTCCTTAAAGAGGTGGGGTTTCAAATGTCTCCGGAAGGTGGTGAGTGACTCCGCTGTCCTGGCGTCGTGAAGGAGCTTGTTCCACCATTGGGGTGCCAGAGCAGTTTTGACTGGGCTGAGCGGGAACTATGCTTCCGTAGAGGTAGGGGAGCCAGCAGGCCAGAGGTGGATGAACGCAATGCCCTCGTTTGGGTGTAGGGACTGATCAGAGCCTGAAGGTACGGAGGTGCCGTTCCCCTCACAGCTCCATAGGCAAGCACCATGGTCTTGTAACAGATGCGAGCTTCAACTGGAAGCCAGTGGCTGGGTGATCCTAGTCGGTCCTCAGACAGAAGGTCTAGGGCGCGCTGGGTGTTTGGACACCAGAGTTTAGACACTGTGTGTTTTGGAAAAAGTTTATTTAATTGTATGTATTTCCCGTTTGAGTCCATAAGGAGTACAATCTGTGGCTTGTGTATGTCCTCAGTGGGTGTGGGGGGGTCGTCATGAGGGCTATCAGGGTGTCTGACACGGGGGTTGGGGTCCCCAGGGCTTGGGGTTCTTCATTTGTTTGTCTTGCTGTGATGTCGAGGCTATGGTCAGGGTCTTGGGTGTACTGTTCTGCAGCTCTCTCTCTCTCTCTCTCTCTCTCTATCTCTCTCTCTCTCTCTCTCTCTCTCACCTCTGCTTGGCTCTCTCCTTCTCTCATGTTTCAAAGGCACCCACCACACAAAGACCCCTTTGTCATCCCACAATAGGGTGTCCATAATGGGCTGAGTGGCCCCTTGAGACTCCCGTCCACACAGCCAGTAACGACTCCACAGAGAAATAATCACCAGAGATCACTTAACCTTGGGAGGCAAATGACTTATGGCACAAAACATGAGCTGTGACAGATTTGTCGATGAAGTATCATATTTTTACCACGTTTACTAAAATAAAATAACACCATTACCTTCCAAGACACTGGGACTTTTGAGTTGGCTCCGCTTTTGTTGTGAAATCCATCATACATCTCTTAAGGCAAGAGTGAAACTATGTAGTGATGCATTTGGAAAGGCAATGTATCACACTTGACTTTCCAGACAATTGGTTCTCAATTGATGTACAACATGATTGTATTTCTTCTCCTTCACTCATGCCAGCAGAGATTCCTCTACTTTTCTTTAATCTTTCTTAATCTATCCTTCATCCATCCTTCATTCATCAATCCTTCATCCATTCTTTAGTGATGTTGAAAGGTACAGTGGAGGCAGCTGAGGGGAGGACGGCTCATCATAATGGCTGGAATGGAGCCAATGGAATGGTATTAAACCCATCAAAGACGTGGTTACCAGGCGTTTGATTCCATTCCATTGACTCCATTCCAGCCATTATTATGAGCCGTCCTCCCCTCAGCAGCCTCCACTGATGAGATGCTATCTACATCTCCACTCAGTTCTGTGGTCATATTTGTGTTGACACTTTATCCATATTTTCTGTGATTTGTTTTTGAAGCTACATTCCTCCCATGTGTGTAGGGGTGTATACCTTCTAGAGGTTTCTGAATGCTCCTCAGATTATATTCAGTAGGTCCAGCTTTGAAATACAATAAATCAGCTTGCTCATTTAATCTAAATATGTTCCCATGCATGTCTCCTTATATTTCATAGGTTCACATCTCCCTTTGGTGCCATATACAGTGGGGGGAAAAAAAGTATTTAGTCAGCCACCAATTGTGCAAGTTCTCCCACTTAAAAAGATGAGAGAGGCCTGTCATTTTCATCATAGGTACACGTCAACTATGACAGACAAATTGAGAAAATAAAATCCAGAAAATCACATTGTTGGATTTTTTATGAATTTATTTGCAAATTGTGGTGGAAAATAAGTATTTGGTCACCTACAAACAAACAAGATTTCTGGCTCTCACAGACCTGTAACTTATTCTTTAAGAGGCTCCTCTGTCCTCCACTCGTTACCTGTATTAATGGCACCTGTTTGAACTTGTTATCAGTATGAAAGACACCTGTCCACAACCTCAAACAGTCAAACTCCAAACTCCACTATGGCCAAGACCAAAGAGCTGTCAAAGGACACCAGAAACAAAAGTGTAGACCTGCACGAGGCTGGGAACACTGAATCTGCAATAGGTAAGCAGCTTGGTTTGAATAAATCAACTGTGGGAGCAATTATTAGGAAATGGAAGACATACAAGACCACTGATAATCTCCCTCAATCTGGGGCTCCACGCAAGATCTCACCCCGTGGGGTCAAAATGATCACAAGAACGGTGAGCAAAAATCCCAGAACCACACGGGGGGACCTAGTGAATGACCTGCAGAGAGCTGGGACCAAAGTAACAAAGCCTACCATCAGTAACACACTACGCCGCCAGGGACTAAAATCCTGCAGTGCCAGATGTGTCCCCCTGCTTAAGCCAGTACATGTCCAGGCCCGTCTGAAGTTTGCTAGAGTGCATTTGGATGATCCAGAAGAGGATTGGGAGAATGTCATATGGTCAGATGAAACCAAAAATAGAACTTTTTGGTAAAAACTCAACTCGTCGTGTTTGGAGGACAAAGAATGCTGAGTTGCATCCAAAGAACACCATACCTACTGTGAAGCATGGGGGTGGAAACATCATGCTTTGGGGCTGTTTTTCTGCAAAGGGACCAGGACGACTGATCCGTGTAAAGGAAAGAATGAATGGGGCCATGTATCGTGAGATTTTGAGTGAAAACCTCCTTCCATCAGCAAGGGCATTGAAGATGAAACGTGGCTGGGTCTTTCAGCATGACAATGATCCCAAACACACCGCCCGGGCAACGAAGGAGTGGCTTCGTAAGAAGCATTTCAAGGTCCTGGAGTGGCCTAGCCAGTCTCCAGATCTCAACCCCATAGAACATCTTTGGAGGGAGTTGAAAGTCCGTGTTGCCCAGCGACAGCCCCAAAACATCACTGCTCTAGAGGAGATCTGCATGGAGGAATGGGCCAAAATACCAGCAACAGTGTGTGAAAACCTTGTGAAGACTTACAGAAAACGTTTGACCTGTGTCATTGCCAACAAAGGGTATATAACAAAGTATTGAGAAACTTTTGTTATTGACCAAATACTTATTTTCCACCATTATTTGCAAATAAATTCATTAAAAATCCTACAATGTGATTTTCTGGATTTTTTTTCTCATTTTGTCTGTCATAGTTGACGTGTACATATGATGAAAATTACAGGCCTCTCTCATCTTTTTAAGTGGGAGAACTTGCACAATTGGTGGCTGACTAAATACTATTTTTTCCCCACTGTAAGGCTCAACAACAGAGGATGGAAGCCAGGGTGTAACCTGGTGATCAAGTTCTCCTGGAATCCCACTTGCTTTCTAATGGAGCAGAACAGTAGAATTGTTTTTATGTCTCCTCTTAGTAGTAAAGAGGTGATTCGTACTCCGGGATGCTGACCTTCTAGGCAGAGTTGCAAAGAAAAAGTCATATCTCAGACTGGCCAATAAAAATAAAAGAGTAAGATGGGCAGTCTGAGACATGGCTTTTTCTTTGCAACTCTGCCTAGAAGGTCAGCATCCCGGAGTCGCCTCTTCACTGTTGACGTTGAAACTGTTGTTTTGCAGGTACTATTTAATGAAGCTGCCAGTTCAGGACCTGTGAGGCGTCTGTTTCTCAAACTAGACACTCTAATGTATTTGTCCTCTTGCTCAGTTGTGCACCGGGGCCTCCCACTCCTCTTTCTATTCTGGTTAGAGCCAGTTTGCGCTGTTCTGTGAAGGGAGTAGGACACAGTGTTGTACAAGATCTTCAGTTTCTTGGCAATTTCTCACATGGAGTAGCCTTCATTTCTCAGAACAAAAATAGACTGACGAGTTTCAGAAGAAAGTTGAACCCACAATTGCTGATGCTCCAGATACTCAACTAGTCTCAAGAAGGCCAGTTGTATTGCTTCTTTAATCAGCACAACAGTTTTCAGCTGTGCTAACATAATTGCAAAAGGGTTTTCTAATGATCAATTAGCCTTTTTAAATGATAAAATTGGATTAGCAAACACAACGTGCCATTGGAACACAGGACTGATGGTTGCTGATAATGGGCCTCTGTACGCCTATATAGATATTCCATTACAAATCAGCCGTTTCCAGCTACAATAGCCATTTACAACATTAACAATGTCTACACTCTATTTCTGATCAATTTTATGTTATTTTAATGGACCAAAAAATTGCTTTTCTTTCAAAAACAAGGACATTTCTAAGTGACCCCAAACTTTTGAACCGTAGTGTATATTTACTCTGACCTGCAACACTGCAGTTGTCTCGATGTTGTAGTATGTACAGTATCTGTAGTATATCTGTGTAGTATATCTGTGTAGTATATCTGTGTAGTATTTCTGTGTAGTACATATGTGTAGTATATATGTGTAGTATATATGTGTTCCTCTCCAGAAACAGGAAATGTTAAGAATGACCTTTGATTGGAGGATAGATGGTGTGTAGAATGAGCCAGGTGGAAACACATTGTAATAAAAACAATGGGAGTTGAGTGACGGTTCCAACATTCACATTGAACACTTTCTGAACTTCTGTTTTTACATTGCACGAGATAACATCCTGTAGTGCTTTTATTCCCTGTCAGCCATGTTGAATCTCTCAGAGGCCTTACCATAATCGCTGGTTAGATCAATCAGGCTTCTACCGAAGAGATACAGATCCAGTAGGTACAGTGATATCTTACCCTGGGTCATGTCAGCCTAAAGACATATCTTACCCTGAGTCATATCAACCTAAAGTGATATCTTACCTTGGGTCATATCAGCCTAAAGTGAAATCTTCCCTGGGTCATATCAACCTAAAGTGATATCTTCCCTGGGTCATATCAACCTAAAGTGATATCTTACCCTGGGTCATATCAAACTAAAGTGATATCTTACCCTGGGTCATATCAACCTAAAGCACACTGAAGCCTGATCAACACTTAAACATTCTGCCACTTAATTATGTGCCAGAGGAGATCACATGTACAGCAGGAACCAGAGGAGATCACATGTACAGCACGAACAAGAGGAGATCACATGTACAGCAGGAACCAGAGGAGATCACATGTACAGCATGAACCAGAGGAGATCATATGTACAGCACGAACCAGAGGAGATCACATGTACAGCAGGAACCAGAGGAGATCACATGTACAGCATGAACCAGAGGAGATCACATGCACTGCAGGAACCAGAGGAGATCACATGCACTGCAGGGAACCAGAGGAGATCACATGCAGTACAGGAACCAGAGGAGATCACATGCACTGCAGGAACCAGAGGAGATCACATGCACTGCAGAACCAGAGGAGATTGACCATATTAAATTATCATTGTAATTGCTCACACATTGATGTCATACATGCACCTACCCCAATTATCTGTTGCTGACGACTGGGATGAATTCAGGAGCAGGACAAGACACCCTCTTTTTGACTGATGACTGATATAAGGGCCTGTAGGTGATAGGCCTATCTGGCTTGTATGATTATGATAGTCACAATGCTTCTTGACAGTGTCATAAAGTGTATTTTCTACAAGTTATTTAAAATGTTGTGAAAAAAACATGACTGTAAAGAATTCATTGCAACAACAGCATAGGATTTAAGAAACAAGCTTTCAAATGAAAGGAAACTGATTGGCAGGAAAAAAACACATTTGAATAAATGTGGGCTTAACTCAATATATGTCACAACTGGTGTAAATATATATGGGTCATGACAGTGTTATGACCATGTTATGACTGGTTATGACACGTTATGTCAGCTGTTATGAAATATTATGTCTTGGTTATGACCAACAACACAACGGGATGCAACAATTCAAGCCTTCTGTCAATGACGTTTGGTTTCTAATGTGATTTGATTGGTCTGAAGTCAAATCCAAACTGGCTTCCCTTAAGCCTTTTTTTGATGCACCAGGACCATTCCCTGCTGAACTCACTCAGTGTAGCTCAACACTGATTGGCTATACATTTTTATACAAAAAATATATAAAGGGAGGCCAAATGCTTGCTGGCTTCCCTTGCATACAACACTACGGGCGGCAACAATGTCATACTATTTTTGACCAGACAGCATCAGATAGTTGGGTTACACATACAGAGACAAAGGGGCGCTGGTTTTTTTTTCTCGCTTGGATGCTTTCTCAGGTGAGATACATTCAGCCTCTTGTGAATTGAAGGAAATTAATGAAACACAGAGCGACAAAAGATACATTATGTTCTATGTTTTCTTCTTGTAATTTTTTTTGTGGTAGCCTTGCTTCCCTTGGCATCCATGAATACACGCCAATGTTCACGAGTATCCCTGTATCGATGAATAAACAAAATATTCCTAATTTGTCCAGGGATGGCAGATTTTTTTATTGACATGGGGGGTGCGAGAAAAAAAACAATGTTTTTAAGCCGCATTTAGATCTTTTTTCTGCTTATAATTTCCGACATTTGGTAGGCTATTTGTTAGTCAACTTGTCTATAATTACATATAGTGCATTCGTAAAGTATTCAGACCCCTTGACTTTTTCCACATTTTGTTACGTTACAGCCTTATTCTAAAATGGATTAAATTGTGTGTTTTTTCCCTCATCAAACTAAACACAATACCCCATAATGACAAAGCAAAAACTGTTTTTTTGAAATGTTTGCAAATGTATTCAAAATAAAAAAAATGGAAAAATTACATTTACATAAGTATTCAGACCCTTTACTCAGTACTACAGCCTTGAGTCTCTTCGGTATGATGCTACAAGCTTGGCACACCTGTATTTGGGGAGTTTCTCCCATTCTTCTCTGCAGATCCTCTCAAGCTCTGTCAGGTTGGATGGAGAGCGTTGCTGCACAGCTATTTTCAGGTCTCTCCAGAGATGTTCGATCAGGTTCAAGTCCAGGCTCTGGCTGGGCCTCTCAAGGACATTCAGAGACTTCTCCCGAAACCACTCCTGCATTGTCTTGGCTGTGTACTTAGGGTCGTTATCCTGTTGGAAGGTGAACATTCGCCCCAGTCTGAGGTCCTGAGAACTATGGAGCATGTTTT
Organism: Coregonus lavaretus; assembly: GCF_964263955.1. Classification (NCBI taxonomy): domain Eukaryota; kingdom Metazoa; phylum Chordata; class Actinopteri; order Salmoniformes; family Salmonidae; genus Coregonus; species Coregonus lavaretus. Next base: position 35,754 of record NW_028167124.1, on the reverse strand, counting down.
CATCAATGTTCTCTTTGTACGTTGCACATTTCATCTTTGCCTTGATCCTGACTAGTCTCCTAGTCCCTGCCAGTGAAAAACATCCCCACAGCATGATGCCGCCACAACCATACTTCACCATAGGGATGGTGCCAGGTTTCCTCCAGACGTGACGCTTGGCATTCAGGCCAAAGAGTTCAATCTTGGTTTCATCAGACCAGAGAATCTTGGTCTGAGAGTCTTTAGGTGCCTTTTTTTCTTTTTTTTTAGGGGGTAGATCAGCTTTAATATTGCAGATAGATTGTAACTTCTGTCACAACCTGTCGTGGATGCGGTGGAGGAGTCAAGCGCAGGAAGCAGAGGTAGTCCAACAAGACTTTTAATAATGTCCCAAACAAGTGTACAAACCCCGACCTCGAAAACACAAGAGGTGAGGACCATTACGCACACGCGTAAAACACTTCAAAAGGGAAAAATGACACGGAAAGAAAAACACGTATCAAAACCACGTAACAACAAATAACCACACACAACTACCCTAGAAACAACATGGAACTTATAAGACACGTAATCAACTCTAAAACAACCACAGGTGTGACAGACAGACAAAAGCAATAGAACACAGAAACATAGAGCGGTGGCAGCTAGTACTCCGGGGACGGCGAACGCCGAAGCCTGCCCGAACCAGGAGGAGGAGCAGCCTCGGCCGAAACCGTGACAGTACCCCCCCCTTGACGCGCGGCTCCAGCCGCGCGCCGACCCCGGCCTCGGGGACGGCCAGGAGGACGCGGACCCGGGCGCGTGGGATGCCCATGGTGAAACTCAGTCAGGAGGGATAGATCAAGTATGTCCCTCCTGGGCACCCAGCACCGTTGCTCCGGACCGTACCCCTCCCACTCCACGAGATACTGGAGACCACTCCTCCGGCGTCTCGAGTCCAAGATGGTCCGGACTCTGTACGCCGGGACCCCCTCGATGTCCAAAGGGGGCGGAGGGGTCTCTCCTATCTCCTCCTCTTGGAGTGGGCCAGCTACCACCGGCCTGAGAAGAGACACATGGAACGAGGGGTTAATATTTTTATACTCTATAGGCAGTTGTAATCTGTAACACACCTCGTTCAATCTTCTCAGGACTTTGAAGGGCCCCACAAACCGCCGACCCAGCTTCCGGCAGGGCAGGCGGAGGGGCAGGTTTCGAGTCGAGAGCCAGACTCGATCTCCCGGTGCGTACACCGGTGCCTCACTGCGGTGACGGTCGGCGCTCGCCTTTTGGTGACGGATGGCACGCTGCAGATGGACATGGGCAGCGTCCCACGTCTCTTCCGAGCGCCGAATCCACTCGTCCACCGCAGGGGCCTCGATCTGGCTCTCGTGCCACGGAGCCAGGACCGGCTGATAACCTAAAACACACTGGAAAGGTGTTAAGTTGGTGGAGGAGTGGCGGAGAGAGTTCTGGGCCATCTCGGCCTAGGGGATGAACCTCGACCACTCCTCCGGCCGGTCCCGGCAATAGGACCTCAAAAACCTACCCACATCCTGGTTAACTCGTTCCACCTGCCCATTACTCTCTGGGTGATACCCCGAGGTAAGGCTTACCGAGACCCCCAACCGTTCCATGAACGCTCCCCAAACTCTGGAAGTGAACTGGGGACCTCGGTCAGACACAATATCCTCGGGGACCCCATAGTGCCGGAACACATGGGTAAAGAGAGCCTCAGCGGTTTGTAGGGCAGTAGGGAGACCCGGCATGGGAAGGAGACGACAGGCTTTAGAAAACCGATCCACAACGACCAATATGGTGGTATTCCCCTGGGAGGGAGGTAGGTCAGTTACGAAATCTACCGAGAGGTGGGACCATGGTCGTTGTGGAACGGGCAGGGGATGTAGCTTACCCCTGGGCAAATGTCTAGGCGCCTTATACTGGGCACACACAGAGCAGGAGGAGACATAAACCCTCACATCCCTAGCTAACGTTGGCCACCAGTATTTCATGCTAAGACAGTGCACGGTCCGGCCAATACCTGGATGTCCAGAGGAGGGTGATGTATGAGCCCAATAGATAAGACGATCGCGGACCTCGAGCGGAACGTACGTCCGCCCCACAGGACACTCGGGGGGAGTAGGGTCGGTACGCAGTGCCCGCTCGATTTCCGTATCGACCTCCCATACTACCGGAGCCACCAAACAAGATTCCGGCAATATGGAAGTAGGCTCGTTGGACCTCTCCTCCGTGTCATACCGCCGGGACAGTGCGTCTGCCTTAACATTCTGGGACCCTGGGATGTATGTGATTTTAAAGACGAACCGGGTTAGGAACATATTCCACCTAGCCTGACGAGGGTTCAATCTCCTAGCTGCCCGGATGTACTCCAGGTTACGGTGATCAGTCAGAATGAGAAAAGGGTGTTGAGCCCCCTCAAGCCAATGCCTCCACACCTTTAGGGCTTGGACTACGGCTAACAACTCCCTGTCCCCGACATCATAGTTACACTCCGCCGAGCTGAGCTTCTTCGAGTAGAAAGCACAGGGGCGGAGTTTAGGTGGCGCGCCGGACCGCTGTGAGAGGACTGCCCCAATACCGGTCTCGGACGCGTCTACCTCAACCTGGAATGGTAAAGAGGGATCCGGATGCGCCAGCACCGGAGCCGAGGTGAACAGGTTCTTAAGCTTGATAAATGCCCTGTCCGCCTCAGCCGACCAACGCAAGCGAACCGGACCCCCCTTTAGCAAGGACGTAATGGGAGCTGCAACCTGTCCAAAACCCCGAATAAACCTCCGGTAGTAATTAGCAAAACCCAAGAACTGCTGCACCTCTTTTACAGTGGTTGGAGTTTGCCAATTACGCACGGCCGATACCCGGTCTACCTCTATCTCCACACCAGCTGAAGACAACCGATAACCCAAAAAGGAGACGGACTCCTGGAAGAACAGGCATTTCTCTGCCTTGACATACAAGTCATGCTCCAACAGTCGTCTCAATACTCGGCGCACCTGGGCTACATGCTCGGCTCGGGTAGAAGAGTACACCAGGATGTCGTCGATGTAAACTACTACACCCTGCCCATGCATGTCCCGGAAAATCTCGTCAACAAAGGATTGGAAGACTGACGGAGCATTCATTAACCCGTATGGCATGACGAGATACTCGTAATGACCCGAGGTTGTGCTAAATGCTGTCTTCCATTCATCCCCCCCCCTAATGCGCACCAGATTGTACGCGCTCCTGAGATCCAACTTTGTGAAGAATCGCGCTCCGCGTAATGATTCCGTCATCGTCGCAATCAGTGGCAGTGGGTAGCTGTATTTAACTGTAATCTGATTGAGACTACGATAATCAATACACGGGCGCAATCCCCCGTCCTTCTTCTTCACAAAGAAGAAACTCGAGGAGACTGGGGAAGTAGAGGGCCGTATGTATCCCTGTGCCAAGGACTCGGCTATGTATGTCTCCATAGCCGCTGTCTCCTCTTGAGACAGGGGATACACATGACTCCGAGGAAGAGCCGCTCCTGTTTGGAGATTTATCGCACAGTCCCCCTGTCTATGAGGAGGTAGCCGTGCTGCCCTCGATTTACTAAACACGAGTGCTAAATCCTCATACTCAGGGGGAATGCGCAGTGCGGGCACTTGGTTCGGACTCTCTACCGAGGTCGCCCCTACGGAAACACCTAGACATCTCCCTACACACTGAGCAGACCACTCCATAAGAGCCCTCTGTTGCCACGCTATAGTAGGATCATGGGTGCTTAACCAGGGAAGTCCCAACACCACGGGATACGCAGGAGAGTCAATCAGATAAAACTGAATGCTCTCCTCATGACCCCCCTGCGTCGTCATAGTCAGTGGTGCTGTGACCTCCCTGATCAGACCCGACCCCAACGGCCGGCTGTCTAGTGCGTGGACAGGAAATGGATTGTCTACCGGCCGAAGGGGAATCCTTAACCTATTACAAAATGCCCGATCAATAAAGTTCCCGGCTGCGCCTGAATCTACTAGCGCCTTATGCTGGGAATGAGGTGCCACCTGTGGAAACCTCACAGGAATACTCATGTGACCAACAGAGAGCTCTGGGTGAGTGGGGCGTCTACTCACCTGAAATGACTCCCCAGTGCGTTGCCTGTTGTCACCTCCCCTAGGAGACCCTCCCCAGCACCTGGTCGCAGTGTGTCCTCCACGACCGCAGGTGGTGCAGTGGATGGCCCCCCTCGGGTTCCCCCTCCTCCTCTCTCTAGCGCCAGCACCCCCCAGCTCCATGGGAATCGGCTCGGGGGTGCTGGAGGGTGGACTGGACGACCCCCACTCGGGACGTCCGCGGGTAGCCAGCAGGGTATCCAGACGGATGGAAACGTCCACCAACTGGTCAAACGTTAGGTTGGTGTCCCTGCAGGCCAGCTCCCTACGAACGTCCTCGTGTAGACTACACCGGTACTGGTCGATGAGGGCCCTCTCATTCCACCCCGCATCCGCTGCTAGTGTCCGGAACTCCAGTGAGAACTCCTGTGCGCTCCTCTTCCCCTGTCGGAGGTGGAATAGACGCTCTCCCGCCGCTCTCCCCTCAGGAGGATGATCGAAAACAGTCCGGAAGCGGCGAGAGAACTCCGCGTAGGTGATGGTAGCGGCGTCTATTCCCCTCCATTCAGCGTTGGCCCATTCTAACGCTTTGCCGGAGAGACAGGAGATGAGGGCGGAGACGCTCTCGTATCCCGAGGGCGCCGGGTGTATAGTGGCAAGGTACAGTTCTACCTGCAGGAGAAATCCCTGACACCCGGCTGCAGAACCGTCATATGCCCTCGGGAGTGAGAGCCGAATGCCACTGGGTTCCGGTACTGAGAGAGGAGGACTGACCGTTGGTGATGTGATGTTGTAAAAGTCCTCAGTGTTCACCAAACGGCGCAGGGTGTTGGACACCTTGTCCATAGTGGTCCCGATTTGCTGGATCATGGCGTCCTGGAAGTTGAGCCGTTCCAGCAGTGATTCGGGAGACGCCGCTGATCCTGCTGACTCCATGATGGTGTGTGGTTCTGTCACAACCTGTCGTGGATGCGGTGGAGGAGTCAAGCGCAGGAAGCAGAGGTAGTCCAACAAGACTTTTAATAATGTCCCAAACAAGTGTACAAACCCCGACCTCGAAAACACAAGAGGTGAGGACCATTACGCACACGCGTAAAACACTTCAAAAGGGAAAAATGACACGGAAAGAAAAACACGTATCAAAACCACGTAACAACAAATAACCACACACAACTACCCTAGAAACAACATGGAACTTATAAGACACGTAATCAACTCTAAAACAACCACAGGTGTGACAGACAGACAAAAGCAATAGAACACAGAAACATAGAGCGGTGGCAGCTAGTACTCCGGGGACGGCGAACGCCGAAGCCTGCCCGAACCAGGAGGAGGAGCAGCCTCGGCCGAAACCGTGACAACTTCCATCAATGTAATTGTCTGCATCACTTCCAATCCCCCATATGTTTTTCTTTTCTCTCGCAAAAAAATAAAAAACAAATATATATATATATATATATATATATATATATATATACATATACATATACATACATACACATACTGTTGAAGTCGGAAGTTTACATACACCATATACATTTAAACTCAGTTTTTCACAATTCCTGACATTTAATCCTAGTAAAGATTCCCTGTCTTAGGTCAGTTAGGATCACCACTTTATTTTTCAGAATGTGAAATTGTCAGAAGAACCGATGTGGATGTGGTGGAGGAGTCAGGCGCAGGACACAGAGGATTCGTCCAAAAGACTTTACTAGTCCAAAGTGCAACAAAACAATACACTACCTCGAAAACAAACGGAGGCGAGGGAATTACGCAAACATGCGTAAACAATACACAAAACAGACAGAGCGCAAACACGCAGCTCCGCACGAAAGGCAGACAACAACACACAATCTAACTAATACAAAACAAGGAACTTATAGGACACGTAATCAGGACACAAACAGATACAGGTGTACAAGACAGACCAAAGCAATCACACCACGAAACAACGGTGGCAGCTAGTATTCCGGAGACGGCGAACGCCGAAGCCTGCCGAAACCGTGACAGAAATGTCAGAATAATAGTTGAGAGAATGATTTATTTAAGCTTTATTTATTTCATCACATTCCTAGTGGGTCAAAAGTTTACATACACTCAATTAGTATTTGGTAGCATTGCCTTTAAATTGTTTATCTTGGGTCAAACATTTCGGGTAGCCTTCCACAAGCTTCTCACAATAAGTTGGGTGAATTTTGGCCCATTCCTCCTGACAGAGCTAGTGTAACTGAGTCAGGTTTGTAGGCCTCCTTGCTCGCACACACTTTTTCAGTTCTGCCCACAAATGTTCTATCTGGCACCCCAATGGTGGAACAAGCTCCCCCACGACGCCAGGACAGCGGAGTCACTGACTACCTTCCGGAGACACTTGAAACCCTACCTCTTTAAGGAATACCTGGAATAGTATAATAGTAATCCTTCTACCCCCCCACAGTTGCTTGTTTGAAGAAGTGTACTTACTGTGATTAAGATGTGGTTGTCCCACTGGCTATCCTAAGTTGAATGCACCAATTTGTAAGTCGCTCTGGATAAAAGTGTCTGCTAAATGACTTAAATGTAAATGGGATCATTGTCCATTTGTAAGACCCATTTGCGACCAAGCTTTAACTTCCTGACTGATGTCTTGAGATGTTGCTTTAATATATCCACATACTTTTCCTTCCTCATGATGCCATCTATTTTGTGAAGTGCACCAGTCCCTCCTGCAGCAAAGCATCCCCACAGCATGATGCTGCCACCCCTGTGCTTCACGGTTGGGATGGTGTTCTTCGGCTTGCAAGCAACCCCCTTTTTCCTCCAAATATAACGATGGTCATTATGGCCAAACAGTTCTATTGTTGTTTAATCAGACCAGAGGACATTTTTCCAAAAAGTATGATCTATGTCCCCATGTGCAGTTGCAAACCGTAGTCTGGCTTTTTTATGGCGGTTTTGGAGCAGTGGCTTCTTCCTTGCTGAGAGGCCTTTCAGGTTATGTCGATATAGGAGTCGTTTTACTGTGGATATAGATACTTTTGTACCCGTTTCCTCCAGCATCTTCACAAGGTCCTTTGCTGTTGTTCTGGGATTAATTTGCACTTTTCGCACCAAAGTACGTTAATCTCTAGTAGACAGAACGCGTCTCCTTCCTGAGCGGTATGACGGCTGCGTGGTCCCATGGTATTTATACTTGCGTACTATTGTTTGTACAGATGAACGTGGTACCTTCAGGCATTTGGAAATTGCTCCCAAGGATGAACCAGACTTGTGGAGGTCTACAATTTTTCTTTGAGGTCTTGGCTGATTTCTTTTGATTTTCCCATGATGTCAAGCAAAGAGACACTGAGTTTGAAGGTAGGTCTTGAAATATATCCACAGGTACACCTCCAATTGATTCAAATGATGTCAATCAGCCTATCAGAAGCTTCTGAAGCCATGACATAATTTTCTGGAATTTCCAAGCTGTTTTAAGGTACAGTCAACTTAGTGTATGTACACTTCTGACCCATTGGAATTGTGATACAGTGAATTATAAGTGAAATAATATGTCTGTAAACAATTGTTGGAAAAATGATTTGTGTCATGCACAAAGTAGATGTCCTAACCGACTTGCCAAAACTATAGGTTGTTAACAAGAAATTGGTGGAGTGGTTGAAAAACAAGTTTTAATGACTCCAACCTAAGTGTATGTAAACTTCCGACTGCAACTGTAAATACATATACATATATATATATATATATATATCCCTTTATTACTTTCCAACCCCACCACCCCTTCCCTAATTGGAGTAAACCAGTGAACAACAACGTTTAGGCCTCTACTTCCAGCTTATACATACTGTATACATTTTATGGACACAGTCAATTTAACAATAATTATATTTTGTTTGTTTTTACTCCTGAACTTCCTCTATTCTCAACCTCTCCGATCATTTTCATGATGTCCATCCGGTTTGCTTCTATATGCCATATTTTTCTAACTGTGTTCTTTCACAAAAGCTCTCAACCTATAACCCATATACTTATTATGGACACAGTATGCTTTACATTAGTTATCCTGTTGTTATTAGTTGTTGTTAGTTGTTATTAGTCCCGTCCTTCAGCTCCATTCAACACCATTTTATGTCCCTTTTGGCAAACTCCAAGCGGGCTGTCATGTGTCTTTTACTGAGGAGTGACTTCCTGACATGCACTGTCAACTGTGGGACCTTATATAGAAAGGTGTGTGCCTTTCCAAATCATGTCCAATCAATTGAATTGACCACAGGTGGACTCCCATCAAGTTGTAGAAACATCTCAAGGATGATCAATGGAAACAGGATGCACCTGAGCTCAATTTCGAGTCTCATAGCAAAGGGTCTGAATACTTATGTAAATAAGGTATTTATTTATTTATTTTCATTATACGTTTTCAAACATTTCTAAAAACTTGTTTTCGCTTTGTCATTATGGGGTATTGGGTGTAGATTGATGAGGATAAAAAAAAATAAAAAAAATTGTAAAAAGTTAAGGGATCTGAATACTTTCCTAAGGTACTGTATATGCAGCTTCTCTACTGTCATTACTTGATGCTCTAGAATACTAAATAAAGCCTTGCTCACCAGAACAACGGCATAAATGGATAGAATGAATACATCATCAACAATCTTGTTGACATTGGAACATTTTCTCTTTCTGCTTCTCTTGCAGAGTGAAGATGTTTAGGGACCGGGGGAGATATTCTGTGCAAAATATCCAAATGAAATCAGTTTATTGACCGATCTTTAAGGAATTGAAAAGCTATGAAAACGATCGAACATGTTTCTGGTAGTATTTCAGTTAGTCTTGGATGCTTATTTTATGTGGTTGAAAGTGAAATACTAAGTATGTCTGATAAAACATTTCATGACAGGCCTGATGGAAACAGCAAATATGTCAGTAAACTTTCCAAATGTCAACAAAACAAAACACATTAGACAAGGTGGGATCTTTTTGTGTCTGTAAAATTAATTATCCTGGAAATGGCGGTGGAAACGTCTTTCTGTGCAAATATTGACATAATTACCATCATATCGGTAGGTAGTCTAGCGGTTAAGAGCGTTGGACCAGTAACCAAAAAGTTGCTGGTTCGAATTCCTGAGCCGACTAGGTGAAAAATCTGTCCATATGCCCTTGAGCAAGGCACCTAACCCTAATTTTGCTCTGGATATGAGTGTCTGCTAAATTATATTTAAAAATAATATCAAAGTAAACTTGGAGTCACATGATGATATTTTGTGACAAATCAATGTTTATTGGTCGCGTAATACTTATTTTCCAACATAATTTGCAAATCAATTCATAAAAAATCCTACAATGTGATTTTCTGGATTTTTTTTCCTCATTTTGTCTGTCATAGTTGACGTGTACCTATGATGAAAATTACAGGCCTCTCTCATCTTTTTAAGTGGGAGAACTTGCACAATTGGTGGCTGACTAAATACTTTTTTCCCCCACTGTATACAGTATATATACAGTGAGGGGAAATAAGTATTTGATCCCCTGCTGATTTTGTACGTTTGCCCACTGACAAAGAAATGATCAGTCTATAATTTTAATGGTAGGTTTATTTGAACAGTGAGAGACAGAATAACAACAAAAAAATCCAGAAAGATGCATCTCAAAAATGTTATAAATTGACTCCATGCAAGATCTCACCTCGTGGAGTTGCAATGATCATGAGAACGGTGAGGAATCAGCCCAGAACTACACGGGAGGATCTTGTCAATGATCTCAAGGCAGCTGGGACCATAGTCACCAAGAAAACAATTGGTAACACATTACACTGTGAAGGACTGAAATCCTATTACATTGCTTGCTACTAGGGGGGACTGCAGCAATGAGATTGCAGGATTTCATCACATGATTTTCACAGCACAATGTACATGGACCGTCCTGGGGGCGTTGAAATGAACGCCCCATGCCTTCTGGGTCAGCTCTATCAGGTACTGAACAGATTTTTAAAAAATTGCAAATTGCAATGAACTTGTAAATAAATAAATAAATAATGACAGTCATTGTGAGCTTGGGACCTGAACCGGACATCCACATCCATTAACAGTCGACGGACAGACTAGCTAGAACCTTCTCGCGGATCTGGTAGGACAAAAACAAAAAAAAAACATGTCTCTGTGACCAATTGGCAACACAGTTTGTTGTTTCTAATAATTGTTTGTTTCTCCTGCTGTTAGCTAGCTAGCATGCCGGTAGCTAGCTTGCTAGCTTGCATGTCAGTCAAGTCTAACTAAAGTTACAGGTGAGCACATCATCCCACATGACAAAATACTATAGTATACTATGGTATAAATACCATAGTATTCACTGTAGTTTTTTTGCGTACTTTACTGTATTATTTACTGTAGCGTTTTTGCTTAACACTACAGTGAACACTGTAGTATTTACTCTAGTATACTGTAGTATTTATAGTTATCTATAGTATAAATAATGTAGTATATACTATGGTAATTAAGTTAGTGTTTTTGCTAATTGTAGTATACTTTAGTAATTTTTGTAGTGTTTTTTGCGGACATTACTTACTTACTTACATTATTTACTCTAGCGTATTTGTTGTATTTTCCATGACATAGAAATGGAGGCTTTCTTCTTCAGGAAATTCTAAAAGAGCAATTGTTCTATAATCTGCAGGTAGGTACAACTGGGTTCTGAACAGAGAGTTCAGAGCTTCTGCTATTTTCTATAACCTGTATGGAACACAGTATATGGTCTATACTTGGCATGTAGCTCAGCTGGTAGAGCACGGCGCTTGTAACGCCGTAGTGGGTTCGATCCCCGGGACCACCCATACACAAAAATGTATGCACGCATGACTGTAAGTCGCTTTGGATAAAAGCGTCTGCTAAATGGCATATTATTATTATGTAGGTTTCTCACTTATGGGTGGCAAAATTGGGATATTGGGGAGTGGAAGGGACAGGGTATATGCACATTATATACTGTAGTGTTTACTACAGTTAAAAAAAGTGTAGTGTTTTTGCGGACCGTAGTGTTTTTACAGATAATACTGCAGTATTACCTATACAGTAGTATTCTACAGTATACTACAACATTCTATAGTAAGCACTACACATGCTCAAGCGATACTACAGGGATACTATAGTGTGTATAGTATTCTACAATATACTAGAGTTTACTTTAGAATTATATAGTAAGTACTGTAGTATTATATAGAATCTGTAGTATTTTTTTTCATGTGGGATGAATGTGACATTATGCTAACTAGCTATCCGCAGTTAGATCATTTGTTTTCACCTGTAGATTTTACCCTGTGCTTGTGTCATCAATGTACTCATGAGCTGGCTGCACTCTGCTCGTTCTAAAAAAAAAATGTATATTCAGCCAATCAGCGGACACCACTGGTATCCCGTCTAAAATCAGCACATCCCAGGCATTTTTATTCGGGTTTCTCAAAACCAGGTTACGAGCTTCTTCGGTTTTATTTTTTTAAACGGGATATGATATTTATATTGTATGCGTCAACTCAAAAAACAGAATACTTGATTATCCCGAATAGTAATGGGATATTGGTGTTGCAATGCAAACGTGGTCAATGCTACATCAGCCCCCTTGGCTGTAGGTGTATAGCAGGGTATCAGTATAACCGGCATTACAGGCCAGAGTGGTTTGGAGATGTTCATGTCGACAGGCTCTCTGTTATGAGTCATAACTCCCCTTAATGGCCTTTTGTATTGCACTGCCAATGTGTGTGTGTGTGTGTGTGTGTGTGTGTGTGTGTGTGTGTGTGTGTGTGTGTGTGTGTGTGTGTGCGTGTGTGTGTGTGTGTGTGTGTGTGTGCGTGTGTGTGTTTGTGTGTGTATTTGTGGTTGGGGGATCTGCAAGACTATCTCCAGACAGAAACGTCTGTCGCTAAATGTGCCATTGTCCTTCCTCTCTGGCTTCCGTTCTCCTAGAAGAGTTTACGCCTCATTGAAAGCCATTTTTCTCCCTGCCCTTAATTGTGGCTAATAATCCAATATCAGAGAGCTGGCTGGCCACTGTTTTAGAAGGAATGGGAACATCAACCAAGACAGATTGATGACAAACTAAAGTTGTTCTGCTTGTAGTAGGCTGCGTTTAGACAGGCAGCCCAATTCTTGTTTCCACTAATTGGTCTTTTGAACAATCACATCAGATCTTTTCACATCGGCTCTTTTCAGAGCTGATCTGATTGTTCAAAAGACCATTTTGTGAGAAAAAAAATATTGTAATTGGCTTTCTAGACACAGACGTCGTATAGGTTTAGAAACTTTATATTATGTTTAATTTTTAAAAATGCACAGTATACTTTACACAGTAAAGTATACTGTAGTAATTTTTGTCAAGAAGCAGTGCGGCTTGGCAGGGTTGTGTTTCGGAGGACGCATGGCTCTCGACCTTCGTCTCTCCCGAGTCCGTACGGGAGTTGCAGCGATGGGACAAGACTGTAACTACCAATTGGGGAGAAAAAGGGGGTAATAAAATAAAAATAAAAAATTGTTTTGGTTATTTCTAAAGGTACATGTTGCGTATTATAATATGTTCACACCGCACCTGGACTGAGACCTTACTAGACGGTTCTGTGAATATGCTGATGTCATTATACATCTGTTGAAGTCCGTTTTGGGTAGTTGAATGACATCAAACGATTTGGTTTAGCTCTCTGAGAGAAATAAACAGGAGTGCAAGACAACAACAAAAAAGAGGCCCCTGAAGCTGCCCCCAATGTGAAACCGTTACCAAAACTGTTAGGTACCCTAAATATGTTTGCTGCCACTAACGCTTTCGGTTGGTCAATCAACAAATATACACTGAGTGTACAAAACATTAAGAACATGCTCTTTCCACGACATAGACTGACCAGATGAATCCAGGTGAAAGATATGATCCCCATTGTTGATGTCACTTGTTAAATCCACTTCAATCAGTGTAGATGAAGGGGAGGAGACAGGTTAACCTTTTACTGCTGTGGGCTAAATCAGCTAAATCAAGGGTCACACAGAGTGGTAGTCTTGAACAAATCTACTTTGAAACTCACACACATGGTTATGGGCTTAAAAAAATAATGTGTAGGCCTATATTTGACAGGTAGCAAACAGTGTACCACCCCACCAGGCCCTGTGAAGTGAGTGATTTAAGTTGGTTCGCAAATATGGTTTTGCGTAGGCTGTGACTGTGCTTGTGATTGACTGTGGACTGTGCTTGTGATAGGCTGTGACTCTGCTTGTGATAGACTGTGACTGTGCTTGTGATAGACTGTGACTGTGCTTGTGATAGACTGTGACTGTGCTTGTGATAGGCTGTGACTGTGCTTGTGATAGGCTGTGACTGTGCTTGTGATAGGCTGTGACTGTGCTTGTGATAGACTGTGACTGTGCTTGTGATAGACTGTGACTGTGCTTGTGATAGACTGTGACTGTGCTTGTGATAGACTGTGACTGTGCTTGTGATAGGCTGTGACTCTGCTTGTGATAGACTGTGACTGTGCTTGTGATAGGCTGTGACTGTGCTTGTGATAGGCTGTGACTGTGCTTGTGATAGGCTGTGACTGTGCTTGTGATTGACTGTGACCGTGCTTGTGATAGGCTGTGACTGCTTGTGATAGACTGTGACTATGCTTGTGATAGGCTGTGACTGTGCTTGTGATAGACTGTGACTGTGCTTGTGATAGACTGTGACTGTGCTTGTGATTGACTGTGACGGCCTACAGCGTGCAGTAGAATGGTCTATTTTACCACCCTGTTGATTGAGAGGTGTAGGCTAGAACGATAAACTTTCCTCTAGTATGGGTTCGAATTCGGACTTGCGATAAACTTCTTCAAAATAAGTAACACTGTTACTACAATACTGCAATCTGTACGGCGATAAGGAGAGTGCTTGACTTATTATGGAAACGTGTTTGTTCATGTCCAGGAAATTAATCACTGTCATCTGGTGAGGTTGGCATAGGGCTAACGTGTGCCAGGTTATCTGATGGGACCTTCTACAATGTAGAGTTCTATAACGTGCATTTGAATTGGCTGATGCACATTTTGAGACAGAGTATACTGCTGACAACAGCAAGAGGACATGAGGACTGCACGAGAGGGAGAGCAAATCACTCACATTGCATGCAGACCCACCTAACACTGGATTCAGAGGTCTACCCATAACCATAGGTACTAACCCTTCCTGAAATATAGCTCGCCTGAATCCAAATTCACCATCCTTTGGTAGCAGAGAATGATGGAGTATTGCTATATGTTGCAAGCAGCAATATGTGTTCTCTGTCTCTGTATGTGGCAGCGAGGGGATTTTTTTGTGTGTTTGTAGATCCTAGAATGGTTCAGAGCGGAGCACGCCGTCTTTTGGCTTGAAAGGCTGCGGAGCGCAGCGCGTCTGAATAACTCATGAGGTGGAACAGTGAGGAGAAAGTGACCCATTTCACTGCTCCAATTATGAGCCTCCCCGCTACTGCTGCCATTCAAATAGAGATGAGAAATATAGAGGATTATGCTGGAGAGAGGGAGAGGGAGAGGGAAAGGAAGAGAGAGAGGAAAAAAATAAAAAAGGAGGGAGAGAGAAAGAGAGAGAGAGAGAGAGAGAGAGAGCTAGAGAGAGAGAGAGAGAGAGAGAGAGAGAAAGAGAGAGAGAGAGAGAGACAGAGAGAGAGAGAGAGAGAGAGAGAGAGAGAGAGAGAGAGAGAGAGAGAGAGAGAGAGAGAGAGAGAGAGAGAGAGAGAGAGAGAGAGAGAGAGAGAGAGAGAGAGAGAAAGAGTATATTATTCTCTTAACATAGCAGTGGGCCTTTCTATTTATTTCAGTATTAAAGCTGGTGGAGGGCACTGGAGAAATACATTTGAATGTCACCAAGGATGAAATATAGACTAGAGGTCAATCCTATGACACATGTATGTGTTTTTGCTCCTTGCTGGAACATTCCAGAGTGACTCTGACTCCAGGCAGCCTTTCACTGAGGAAGAAACCAAACTTTAAAGCAACTAAAACCAGGACACATTATTTAATAATTAAATTTGTGAGCTGATACATTATTCATCGCTGCGAGATTAGGTGCTGTTATCATGCAACGATTCATGTTCTCACATACAGTATTCCTCTTTATCACGCAAGGATTTACGGAAGTGATCTAATCATCTGTGATGGCGGCTGAACATTTTTGAGTCACGGTGCCGAAAGCACAGCAAGGGTTTTACAAGTCGTTACCATTAAATGTCTGCATGCTTTATTGTCTGGGTGTGGGGGGGGGGTTATATCTTTGGGTGACTTCCTACTGTACGTACAGTATATTAAAAGTTGGTGAGTTTCCTGGTTGGCTGTGGCCCCACGGAGGGTTATGTGACGTTCTTCTCCTCTCCATTATGTTTCATTTCGTCCTTGTCACTGTCAATCAGCCTGATTAATGGACACCGTGGACACTGCACAGTACTCTAAGAAAAGGAGGCTAATGTGCTGGAGAGTGCCATTAGAAATAGCTACTGCAGTGCCACTCATATCAGAGAGAGAGAGAGAGAGAGCTAGCCCTGGCAACGTACTAACATACAAAACAAAAGGTGGTAACATAGTTAATACTAAAGAATACATATTTTATCCAAAGCGACTTACAGACATGTGTGCATACATTTTTAAGTATGGGTGGTCGCGGGGATCGAACCCACTACCCTGGCGTTACAAGCGCCGCGCTCTACCAATTGAGCTACAGAGGACAACCCATACAGTGAGGGAAAAAAGTATTTGATCCCCTGCTGATTTTGTATGTTTGTCCAACTGATAAAGACATGATCAGTCTATAATTTTAATGGTAGGTTTATTTGATCAGTGAGAGACAGAATAACAACCAAAAAAAATCCAGAAAAAAAAGCATTTCTAAAATGTTATAAATTGATATGCATTTCAATGAGGGAAATTAGTATTTGACCCCTCTGCAAAACATGACTTAGTACTTGGTGGCAAAACCCTTGTTGGCAATCACAGAGGTCAGACGTTTCTTGTAGTTGGCCACCAGGTTTGCACATATCTCAGGAGGGATTTTGTTCCACTCCTCTTTGCAGATCTTCTCCAAGTCATTAAGGTTTCAAGGCTGACGTTTGGCAACTCAAACCTTCAGCTCCCTCCACATATTTTCTATGGGATTAAGGTCTGGAGACTGGCTAGGCCACTCCAGGACCTTAATGTGCTTCTTCTTGAGCCACTCCTTTGTTGCCTTGGCCGTGTGTTTTGGGTCATTGTCATGCTGGAATACCCATCCACGACCCATTTTCAATGCCCTGGCTGAGGGAAGGAGGTTCTCACCCAAGATTTGACGGTACATGGCCCCGTCCATCGTCCCTTTGATGCGGTGAAGTTGTCCTGTCCCCTTAGCAGAAAAACACCCCCAAAGCATAATGTTTCCACCTCCATGTTTGACGGTGGGGATGGTGTTATTGGGGTCATAGGCAGCATTCCTCCTCCTCCAAACACGGTGAGTTGAGTTGATGCCAAAGAGCTCGATTTTGGTCTCATCTGACCACAACACTTTCACCCAGTTCTCCTCTGAATCATTCAGATGTTCATTGGCAAACTTCAGATGGCCATGTATATGTGCTTTGTTGAGCAGGGAGACCTTGCCGGCTCTGCAGTATTTCAGTCCTTCACGGTGTAATGTGTTACCAATTGTTTTCTTGGTGACTATGGTCCCAGCTGCCTTGAGATCATTGACAAGATCCTCCCGTGTAGTTCTGGGCTGATTCCTCACCGTTCTCATGATCATTGCAACTCCACGAGGTGAGATCTTACATGGAGCCCCAGGCCGACGGAGATTGACAGTTCTTTTGTGTTTCTTCCATTTGCGAATAATCGCACCAACTGTTGTCACCTTCTCACCAAGCTGCTTGGCGATGGTCTTGTAGCCCATTCCAGCCTTGTGTAGGTCAACAATCTTGTCCCTGACATCCTTGGAGAGCTCTTTGGTCTTGGCCATGGTGGAGAGTTTGGAATCTGATTGATTGATTGCTTCTGTGGACAGGTGTCTTTTATACAGGTAACAAACTGAGATTAGGAACACTCCCTTTAAGAGTGTGCTCATAATCTCAGCTTGTTACCTGTATAAAAGACACCTGGGAGCCAGAAATCTTTCTGATTGAGAGGGGGTCAGATACTTATTTCCCTCATTAAAATGCAAATAAATTTATAACATTTTTGACATGCGTTTTTCTGGATTTTTTTGTTGTTATTTTGTCTCTCACTGTTCAAATAAACCTACCATTAAAATTATAGATTGATCATTTCTTTGTCATTGGGCAAACGTACAAAAACAGCAGAGGATCAAATACTTTTTTCCCTCACTGTAGTTAATACTAAATAATAAAATGTGCAGTTTTGTCACACAACTCAATGCCACAGATGTCTCAAGTTTCGAGGGAGCGCGCAATTGGCAATTGTTAACTGCAGGAATTCCCACCAGAACTGTTGCCAGAGAATTGAATGTTAATTTCTCTACCATAAGCCGCCTCCAACGTCGTTTTAGAGAATTTGGCAGTGCGTCCAACCGGCCTCACAACCACAGATCACGTGTATGGCGTCTTGTGGGCGAGCGGTTTACAGATGTCAACGTTGTGAACAGAGTGCCCCATGGTGGCGGTGGAGTTATGGTATGAGCAGGTATAGGCTACTAACAACTAACACTATTGTATTTTATCGATGGCAATTTGAATGTACAAAAATACCGTAACGAGATCCTGAGGGCCATTGTGAGGCCCTTTTTTTGAAGGTATCTGTGACCAACAGATGCATATCTGTATTCCCAGTCATGTAAAATCCATGGATTAGGGCCTAATTTATTTATTTTAATTGCCTGATTTCCTCATATGAACTGTAACTCAGAAAAATCAATGCAATTGTTGCATGTTGCTTTCATATTTTTGTTCATTATATTATTGAAAACTGAGGTCTGTATTATCAACATAGAAGGCTGATGTGGAAAAGAGAGAGAATGGAAGCGTTTACATCCTGTAAATGGATTTCCTTTCTAATGGTAGTTGGACTGTAGTGTTATTTACCAGGAAATCTCCCACAAAACGTAAACACCACTGATCATGACGGTTTGTCTGCTGGTTGAACTGCACTATAGAAATGGATCTGCCATAACAGAAGTGTAGAGACATTTGCCAGATCCTCTGTGTTTTGTTGTCAAGATTCAGCCTGAGTCGTAAATTACCAGCTGCCACCTGTAATGTATTGCAGTTTGCTCCCACGTTGGTGTAGGTTGACAAGTTCAGCCGAGCTTCCTGCAACTGCTGCTTTCACACCGTTATTCTCCACTGTTTTATAGAAAGATGTATCTTACGCTCAGAGCAATGCCCCATCCCACACACACACTGCGTTATAGGCCTTTTAATGGTTAGGAAGAATGTCTGATGTATATAATCAAGCAGGCCTGGAACTCCCAACAAACAATTAAATGACAATTACCTGCTTGTGTTCCTATTGTTGGCAGAACTAATATGCTAAATTGAAGGTTATAATAGAGCATTGGTAGAAGAAATCTGGCAGCACATATTTTTGTTGTTGTTGTTGAGTAAGCAGTAAGTAGTCTAAAATGTCTGCTTTGGACTCACTTGGTTTGACATGCACCCGGCTGGCTAGAAGTATCACTATCAGAAACGAGTCGTAGGACACTGTCTGTGTTGTATGTCCACGGCCCTGCCAGTAAGTATTTACGTGAGGACACAAAATGTGACTCGTTCGCCAAATCTGTTGACAGGCTGGAATGGGGGTCGCGTTTAATGATCTGGAATGGGCTTTTCCTCTGACCTGTCAGGAATGGGGTCTGGTCTGACCATGCGGAACGAGACCCCCCCGTTTGATGTCTCAGGGTAAGGGTTCCGTCCCGTTTGATACGCCGAAATGAGGCTGTTGTTTGTGTTTGCCGTTTCCATCCCAGCCCAGTGATAATGAGCTTTTTTGCTTTCTCTGGTTTCATGGGAGGGTTTATAAACACTGCTGCCAGGGCCAGTGGACTCCCCTGCCTCGGACGACAATCAGTATCATGTGTCAGTGTGTTGACAAGTGAAGGAGGGAATGCGACTGGCCAGAGAGACAAGGGGAGGGAGGTGCCGCTGGTGGTGACAGACGATGGCACAGACATGGCAGTGAAAGGATCCAAAACATGGAAACCTTTACTTGGGCTTGTGGATACCAGCCTAGACCTATATGAGCTTTAAGATGTTCATATATTTCTCCCTTGATGACAATCATAGAGGGCCACTTATGATTTTCATTAGATATTATATAATTCTGAATCATTATCTTATAAAAGACTGACTCACTGACGGGCCACAGCTTGACAATAAGGTATTTGGGAAGCAAAAACAAGATTTATCTTCATCTAACATTATACTGGGGATTTACTTGTAATGGTCATTTTACAGATCCTGATGGTGCGTTCATGTCCTGTGTTCGCTCTGTAACATTAGTGCTCCATAAACTGAACCGTTCAAAACCCCTCTGGCAACACTCAGTATTCCAGCCACACTGTCACTTTCTTCCAAGACCAGATTTGAAATGGAAAAGCCTCACTTCTTTCTTCTGACAGATTTCTCTTCCCCACAGTTTAAAAAGAGGTATCTTTGAAGGTCAGCCTTCGGAATCTATGTTTGAACTGGAGGGAAAGAGAGTGGAAATATATCAAAAATAATTTGATTCTGCTTTGGTCGATTTCAGAGAGCACCTGCAGCCAGGTGGTTTGGAAGATTCAGCAAGACGGAGAGAGAGTTCTTTAATTTCTCTCTCTCTCTCTCTCAAAATGGATTAAATATAATTTTTTTCCTTACCCACACAGTACCCCACAATGACAAAGTGAAAACATATTTTTAGATACATTTTCAAATGTATTGAAAAATAAATACATAACAATTTAATTTACATAATTATTAACACCCCTGAGTCAGTACACGTTAGAGTCCCCGTTGGCAGCGATTAGAACTGTGATTCTTTCTGGGTAAGTCTCTAAGAGCTTTGCACAACTGGATTGTACAATATTTGCACATTATTCTTTAAAAAAATGCTTCAAGCTCTGTCAAGTTGGATGTTGATCATTGCTAGACAGCCATGTTCAAGTCTTGCCATATATTCTAAAGCTGATTTGTCAAAACTGTAACTAGGCCACTCAGGAACATTCAATGTCTTCTTTATAAGCAACTCCAGTGTATATTTGGCCATGTGTTTTAGGTTATTGTCCTGCTGAAAGGTGAATTTGTCTCTCAGTTGTCTGTTAGAAAGCAGACTGAACCAGGTTTTTCTGTTTAGCTCTATTACGTTGAGAGATTATGGGGTATTGTGTGTATGGCCAGTGGCGCAAAATCACAATTTAATACTTTAAAATTCAGCTGTAACATAACAAAATGTAGAAAAATCAAGCGGTATGAATACTCCCTGAAGGCACTGTATATGTAGACAGGGATGAACTATATTGTAATTTTTCGTGAAGTAAGATTGTGAGACTTGCTTTAGCTGTTTAAAAATCATTGTTGTGGTAGTTTAGAGGTAAAAGAAAAAAATTCTTAAACAAAACTGTTAAATATAGTCAAAGTTAAATGTAGTAAAATAATTGGTCTGATTACCTTGATATACTGCTATATAAACATTATTACATTGGATTGTGGGGCAGTTAGGTCACATATTTCAGCAGAAATAACTACACATACATCTGAGATTCATTATTTGAAATGCAATTGTTGTTGTACTTTAATTTTTTTACCATGAGTTGTAGACCTTAAAATATGAATTCTGCTTTCACAACGTATTTTGCACTAACGTGAAGACGTAACTAATGCAAGAAGTGAAATGTTTTGGTCAAGATACCTTTGAGATGTCCGAAGGGAAACAATACACAGTACGTCTGTAGTACGTCTGCAGAGGAGGTGAGTGCCCTGGGAGTGTGGTGTCAGGAAAATAACCACTCACTCAACGTCAACAAAACAAAGGAGATGACTGTGGACTTCAGGAAACAGCAGAGGGAGTACACCCTATTCACATCGACGGGACAGCAGTGGAGAAGATGGAAAGTTTTAAGTTCCTCTGCGTACATATCACTGACAAACTGAAATGGTCCCACCACACAGACAGTGTGGTGAAGAAGGCGCAACCTCAGGAGGCTGAAGAAATTTGGCCTGTCACATGAAACCCTCACAAACGTTTACAGATGCACAATTGAGAGTATCCTGTCGGGCTGTATCCCCGCCTGGTACGGCAACTGCACCGCCCACAACCGCAGGGCTCTCCAGAGGGTGGTGCGGTCTGCTCAACACATCACCAGAGGGCAATCTACCTGCCCTCCAGGACACCTGCAGCACCCAATGTCACAGGAAGGCCAAAGGATAATCAAGGACAACTACCACCCGAGCCACTGCCTGTTCACCCTGCTATCATCCAGATGGCAAGGTCAGTACAACTGCATCAAAGCTGGGACCGAGAGACTGAAAAACAGCTTCTATCTCAAGGCCAGCAGACTGTTAAACAGCCATCACTAGCACAGAGAGGCTGCTGCCTACATACAGACTTGAAAATCACTGGCCACTTTAATAAATGGAACACTAGTCACTTTAATAATGCCACTTTAATAATGTTTACATATCTTGCATCACCCTTCTCATATGTATATACTGTAATCTATACTATCTTCATAATGTTAACATATCTTGCATTACCCATCTAATATGTGTATACTGTATTCTATACTATCTATTGCATCTTAGCCTATGCCGCTCTGACAATGACATTGCTCATCCATATATTTATATATTTTTATTCCATTCCTTTACTTAGATGTGTGTGTATTAGCTATTTGTTGTGGAACTGTTAGATATTACTTGCTAGATTTTACCGCACTGTCGGAACTAGAAGCACAAGCATTTCGCTACACTCGCAATAACATCTGCTAACCACGTGTATGTGACCAATACATTTGATTTGATTTGAAATGTATTCAACTTTGTGGTTGAGAAATGAACCAGCATGGGATTCTATTCTGTGGTAGCAGCTTGTATCAACTGTGTGTATCCTCTCTCATGAAACAACATCAAGATGGGCTTTTTCTTGCTCGACCTGGACAGCAGATCCTTGTTGAAGTCGCCACAGACAATGATCGGTTCAGTGCCTTTAAAGTATGACAATGGACAGAGTGTGCGTGTGTACTGGTTTCTTTAAAAAATTATAATTGTGCCACTTTAAGCAGATGGAGTTAGCAGACCAAATGTTCAAATCAAATCATATTTTATGTGTCACATGCGACGAATACAACAGGTGTAGACCTTAAAGTGAAATGTTTACTTACAAGCCCTTAACCAACAATGCAGTTTTAAGAAAAAATAAGTGTTAAGTAAAAAATGGATTAATAAAAAAATAAAAAATTATAATAATAATTAAAGAGCAGCAGTAAAATAACAGTGGCGAGGCTATATACAGGGGGGTACCGGTACAGAGTCAATATGCGGGGGCACAAGTTAGTCGAGGTAATTGAGGTAATATGTACATGTGGGTAGAGTTAAAGTGACTATGCATAGATAATTAACAGAGTAGCAGCAGCATAAAAAGATGGGGTGGGGGTGGGGGGGCAGTGCAAATAGTCCGGGTAGCCATGATTAGCTGTTCAGGAGTCTTATGGCTTGTGGATAGAAGCTGTTGAGAAGCCTTTTGGACCTAGACTTGGCGCTCCGGTACCGCTTGCCATGTGGTAGCAGAGAGAACAGTCTAAGACTAGGGTGGCTGAAGTCTTTGACAACATTTTTTTTCCTCTGACACCTCCTGGTATAGAGGTCCTGGATGGCAGGAAGCTTGGCCCCAGTGATGTACTGGGCTGTACGCACTACCCTCTGTCGTGCCTTATAAATAAAAAATAATAATAATAATGAAAGAGCAGCAGTAAAATAACAGTGGCGAGGCTATATACAGGGGGTACCGGTACAGAGTCAATATGCGGGGGCACAGGTTAGTCGAGGTAATTGAGGTAATATGTACATGTGGGTAGAGTTAAAGTGACTATGCATAGATAATTAACAGAGTAGCAGCAGCATAAAAAGATGGGGTGGGGGTGGGGGGGCAGTGCAAATAGTCCGGGTAGCCATGATTAGCTGTTCAGGAGTCTTATGGCTTGTGGATAGAAGCTGTTGAGAAGCCTTTTGGACCTAGACTTGGCGCTCCGGTACCGCTTGCCATGTGGTAGCAGAGAGAACAGTCTAAGACTAGGGTGGCTGAAGTCTTTGACAATTTTTTTTTTCCTCTGACACCTCCTGGTATAGAGGTCCTGGATGGCAGGAAGCTTGGCCCCAGTGATGTACTGGGCTGTACGCACTACCCTCTGTCGTGCCTTGCCGTCGGAGGCCGAGCAGTTGCCATACCAGGCGGTGATGCAACCAGTCAGGATGCTCTCGATGGTGCAGCTGTAGAACCTTTTGAGGATCTGAGGACCCATGCCAAGTCTTTTCAGTCTCCTGAGGGGGAATAAGCTTTGTCCCTCTTCATGACTGTCTTGGTGTATTTGGACCATGGTAGTTTGTTGGTGTTGTGGAAACCAAGGAACTTGAAGCTCTCAACCTGCTCCACTACAGCCCCGTGAATGAGAATGGGGGCATGCTCAGTCCTCCTTTTCCTGTAGTGCACAATAATCTCCATTGTCTTGAGGGAGAGGTTGTTATCCTGGCACCACACGGCCAGGTCTCTGACCTCCTCCCTATAGGCTGTCTCATCGTTGTCGGTGATCAGGCCTACCACTGTTGTGTCGTCGGCAAACTTAATGATGGGGATGGAGTCGTGCCTGGCCATGCAGTCATGGGTGAACATGGAGTACAGGAGGGGACTGAGCACTTCATGGCTACCGACGTGAGTGCTACAGGTCTGTTACCTTAGTGTTCTTGGGCACAGGGACTATGGTGGTCTGCTTGAAACATGTTGGTATTACAGACTCAGACAGGGACAGGTTGATAATGTCAGTGAAGACACTCGCAAGTTGGTCAGCACATGCTCGGAGTACACGTCCTGGCAATCCGTCAGCTGTATCGTTAGATTGGTACCAGATATTTTTGTTGTGATTACAGATTTGAATAGCAGAGAAGTAGATTAAGATTTCATATGCTCTTTTTGTCTAACTTCTTGGGAAAGTGGTCAACATTTCAGTTGTTAGAGGAAATGGCGTTGATGCGGTTAGTAAAATATCTATATTGTTTGTTCGGTAGAATATGTTTTTGTTTTCGGTTTCAGATTTGACAAGCAGAGAAGTAGAGGAAAATGTCCACTACTTAGGTTGAGGGTTACAATTAGGTTTAGAATCAGGGTTAGTGGTTAAAGTGGAATTTCACCCTGCGGAATCTGGGCTTGTTTTAATCATGTCTGAGGCATTTATAGGTCAGTGAGATGTGTTTCACACATAATTGCCCAGGAGGAAGGCAGATCTGATCTTTATCGTGCTGAACGATAAACCCTATGACGGCTTCCGGTGTAATGATGAAGGAGCCGAGCTTTTGAAAATATATGTAGTCCTGCTTTGCGGCATTTCACAAAGGCTCTATGTGATACTGATGTAGATATTTTTAAAAACATTTTAGTCATTTAGCAGACACTCTTATCCAGAGCAACTTAGAGTTAGTGAGTGCATACATTTTCACACTGGCCCCCCAACTGAAACCCATATTGTGTATTGCTGGGTAACAGGCTACTCAATCAATCAATCAATCAATCAATCAATCAATCAAATGTTATTTATGAAGCCCTTTTTACATCAGCAGATGTCACAAAGTGCTATACAGTAACCCAGCCTAAAACCCCAAAGAGCATGCAATACAGATGTGTTACAGTAGGGGGCAATACAATAATTTGTTTATGTTTTCTAACTTAGGTAGATAGCTAGGTAGCTAGAAAACTACAGGTAGCCAGATCAATTGTAAAAAAAAACTTCTCCTTTTTTTCTCGTAGATATGGCTTCTAAACAAGAAGCTATAATGTTTCAACCAGCCACCTAAAGTTATGTTTACCAGCAAATGTTAGCACATGACTGGAATTGGCTAGCTAGTTAGCCTAGCGCCTGCAAACTTGCTATGTGCCACGACTCACATTTGTCACTTTTTAGTAAGCACGTGTAACATTAGCAGCTGTAAATCGTTTTACTAGCTATCTACTGTATGTAACATAATTGACGAGGGTTGATATTGGTTATGATTATGACCGTGGACGCATTTCAAAATCACAAAATTATAGGCACGACGCATGATAGGATTCCAAACAGATGTAAATAACAATTATTGGCTATCCAGCAAGCTAGCTAGCTAAGTTTATAATAATAATATAATATGCCATTTAGCAGACGCTTTTTATCCAAAGCGACTTACAGTCATGTGTGCATACATTTTTATGTATGGGTGGTCCCGGGGATCGAACCCACTACCCTGGCGTTACAAGCGCCATGCTCTACCAATTGAGCTAACAGTGAGGAAAAACAATAATACAACAATTTAGCTGTTGTAAATCTCAAAAACTGATAAAAGCTGGTTTTACTATGAAAAATATTTGTCTAAGCATGCCTGTTAGACATGGCTGTAGCTAGATACTGTCTTCCTACCTACCTAGGTACATTTGTATGGTCTGGTCACTGTGCAAAGTTTGAGGGTTATGCCATAATTCATTCTATTAGGCTAGATATTGTTCTAAATGTAATCTCTCTGCCTATGTACATGTATGCATGTTCAACTTGTCTACCCTAATGTTGTTATACTGGCACAGTTCAACTGTTGTTCAAACTGTGCAATGGATTATAATTTATTATATTTTTTATTTTACAGAATTTAGAAAATGCTCAGTTATTAAAACACTGTAAAAACTATTTTTTTCTCCATGAAGTAATCCATCAATGTGTACTCCACGCATCTTGTCTATTTCAAGTCTTCTCTCATTGACCGAGACAGGTGTCTGTCATCATGACATGAGGCACTTTGGGGTGGAGACTCACCTCTCGATCAATGAGAGAAGACTTGAAATAGATAAAATGGCGGCTTACACTGTTGGATCACTTTATGGAGCAAAAAAAAATTATTTATTTTAATAACGGAGCATTTTCTAAATTCAAACGGACGGACCCCCTGCAACTGGACACTGACATTTTGAGACTCCTGTTTCCACGAACCGAGGACGAAGACAGCGTCGCCAAGCTAAGGGTGGTCGAGAAATTCTCTGTGCTACACCAAACAGTACCTATCCTGTAACTCCCAGTAATGGATAGCAACAATCTTTGGTTAAATCACATTATCTGTTTTAACAATCTGTAGCTACAGTTCTCTGCACGACACCTGGGACACCCTCAGACACACTGAACTGTACTAAACTGTACCATATAACATTATTGTTGAATACCCAGTTCTCTTTTTTCAGGTAGCGTTAAAGTGTTGCTACTGCTCTCAACATTGCTGCCCTGAAGTTAATGAAGTTATCGACAAAAGCTCAGTGGGAAAACGTTGTGATGGACTACTTTCTGGAGGATGATCATGCCATGCTGTCTCTCGCTGACTCTGAAAATGAATCAAACAATGAGGAAATCCCTGATGACAATGGTGGGGAAGAAATGGTGTCGTTGTCACAGAAGAATTTGACAGAGTTTTGTAATCAGTGGAATGCCCGGTGGAAGCAGAGAGATAATTGCCAAATGTGGAGAGAGTCCAAAAAAGAGAACAAAGAAAGAAGGCTGTTGTATAAAACACCTGTCTCCGTATTACATCTTCAAACTAAGGGCAACCATGGCATCCGTGACAGAGAGGGAGAAGTGTCCATCCATGTATATGGGTAAGAGTCTAGATACATTTTCTGATATTCTAAGTTTCTAATTTTGTCAGAAAGTCATTTTTGTTATCTAGCTAGCTAACGTTAGCTGGCTGGCTCGCTAGCTAACTTTACGTGATCTGTGTAGGAGCTCTAGAAAGAGGTCAGAGTTCCTGAGTTGGAATTCCCTGTTGGATGACCGTTCCAATCGATTTTTTTCACAGTTGTTTTGAATGTGGCATTAGAGTTGGGATTATGGTTCATTGTTTAGATAGTTAGCTAGCTACATGTCTTAACAAAAGACTCCACTATACAAGTAACCATTTCACTGTACCGTTTACACCTTCTGTATATAATAATAATATAATAATATAATATGCCATTTAGCAGACGCTTTTATCCAAAGCGACTTACAGTCATGCGTGCATACATTATTTATGTTTTTTGTGTATCCTGTGCATGTGACAAATAAACTGAGATTTTATTTGACATATTGTGTGTTTACCAGAGACAGTAATATGAAGAATATTAAGTTAATTTGTACTACTACTTTTTGCTACTACTTTCACCACTTTTAGTCTTGAAATCTTTGGTTGTTTACTACACTGTGAATCCTTAAAGAGATGGGTGGGGCTAAGGCTTAAGAGGGTGTGAACGATGCTGAATGGGTGTAAACAAAGAAGAGCTCACCAGTAGAAGTACCAAAACATTCACAGCCATTTTCTAAGAAAGTGGGGTTACAAGTTTATCAACTTTCAAAGCAGAATTACTTTCCCATTGTTCCTCAGCTGTAGTGTATGATGTACCATTTTCTAGCTTGGAGTCTCTACTTTTACACAACGTAAAAAAACACCATTTTAAAAACATAGGACCGGTTCCAGGTGGTGGGTCACATATGCCGTGGCAGAGCCAATGGTGAAATTCCCCTTTTAATGCTAGGTTAAGGGTTAGGCTACGGGTTAGGGTTAGGTTACGGGTTAGGTTAAGGGTTAGGTGTAGTGTTAGGTGTTAAGGAAAATAGGATTTTGAATGGGAATCAATTGTTTGGTCCCCACAAGGATTGTAAAAATAAACGTGCGTGGGTGTACACACACTTCTCCTTGAAGTTCTAGTAATATGTTTAATGCATTGGGCACTATTTATGGACACAGCTAGAAGAGAGGTTCTCTTTTTCATAGCCAATGTCACATAAGGGTCAGATATTTGACCATGACAACATGTGCTGACCCTGTGCAATGTCACTACGGAGATGGATATCATGTGCACTGACACATTCCGGCCACACACAGAAACTCACACATACGCTCACATAGATCATTGTCCATCCTCGCTTGTGCTCATATTCTTTGGTTCATAGTACCTGTTTTTACCAACAACGGGTTAATAACGATTCATCATGAAATCATAAACATAGCAGCGTACAGCTAAAATACCAACCTCATGTTATAATGAATGTGCTCAATCCTGGTTTTCTATCGATTACTGTCTTCAGGCGTCTTCTTAAAAGCGCTCTCCGAAACAACAATTTATACCTAAACCCAGGGCAATGGAAGGCCAAGCTAGCTGGAAATGAAATGTGGGAATAGCTCAGCCACAGAGCTGGCAGGGAGATCATCTATTACCATATCAATATGAATGCTGGCCTGGGGGCAGAGCAGGCACTGGGTGTTTAGTTCTGATTACCATGGCAGCCACTTTTATGTAAACCATGAGAGTCTCCTGTCTCCTGCGCTGCTCCAGGCATCTCAGCCCAAGGGCGGAACCATACCTAAGCTAAATGAATGAAATATACATTGACTCCAATCAGGGGTGCCACTTGGTTTTTAGAAGTGTGTTCCTACGTTTTTACACAATCCAATACGCCGTCTCTATTTAGAACGAAAAGTAAGGATCTTGAAAGGATCGGCAATAGAGGAATGGTCCAAAATCCCTCCAAACGTGTTCCTTAACCATTACAGGAAAAGACTCCATGCTGATATCCTTGCCAGAGGTGGTTGCACTAAGTACTAAATGAGGAGTGCCAATAATGATGAAACCTTGATTTTGGTGACATTTATTTTGTATTAAATAATTGTATGGTTGTGGTTGGTTCCATTAAAACATTAATAAAGTACAGTATTTCTCACATGTTGGTATTTTGAGTTTATCTCTATAATTATATTGTTTACATTTTTTAAAAGTATTGTTTGTGCAATGCCAGTCAGGGGTGCCGGTAATTATGGAGCCCACTGTATTTCGTAGTTTTGATGTCTTCACTATTATTCTACAATGTAAACATTTTTACAAAAATAAAGAAAAACCCTTGAATGAGTAGGTGTTTCCAAAATGTTGACCGGTAGTGTACATACAGTGGGGAAAAAAAGTATTTAGTCAGCCACCAATTGTGCATGTTCTCCCACTTAAAAAGATGAGAGAGGCCTGTATTTTTCATCATAGGTACACGTCAACTATGACAGACAAATTTAGGAAACAAAATCCAGAAAATCACATTGTTGGATTCTTTATGATTTTTTTTGCAAATTATGGTGGAAAATAAGTATTTGGTCACCTACAAACAAGCAAGATTTCTGGCTCTCACAGACCTGTAACTTCTTCTTTAAGAGGCTCCTCTGTCCTCCACTCGTTACCTCTATTAATGGCACCTGTTTGAACTTGTTATCAGTATAAAAGACACCTGTCCACAACCTCAAACAGTCACACTCCAAACTCCACTATGGCCAAGACCAAAGAGCTGTCAAAGGACACCAGAAACAAAATTGTAGACCTGCACCAGGCTGGGAAGACTGAATCTGCAATAGGTAAGCAGCTTGGTTTGAAGAAATCAACTGTGGGAGCAATTATTAGGAAATGGAAGACATACAAGACCACTGATAATCTCCCTCGATCTGGGGCTCCACGCACAATCTCACCCCGTGGGGTCAAAATGATCACAAGAACGGTGAGCAAAAATCCCAGAACCACACGGCGGGACCTAGTGAATGACCTGCAGAGAGCTGGGACCAAAGTAACAAAGCCTACCATCAGTAACACACTACACCGCCAGAGACTCAAATCCTGCAGTGCCAGACGTGTCCCCCTGCTTAAGCCAGTACATGTCGAGGCCCGTCTGAAGTTTGCTAGAGTGCATTTTGATGATCCAGAAGAGGATTGGGAGAATGTCATATGGTCAGATGAAACCAAAATAGAAATTTTTGGTAAAAACTCAACTTGTCGTGTTTGGAGGACAAAGAATGCTGAGTTGCATCCAAAGAACACCATACCTACTGTGAAGCATGGGGGTGTAAACATCATGCTTTGGGGCTGTTTTTCTGCAAAGGGACCAGGACGACTGATCCGTGTAAAGGAAAGAATGAATGGGGCCATGTATCGTGAGATTTTGAGTGAAAACCTCCTTCCATCAGCAAGGGCATTGAAGAGGAAACGTGGCTGGGTCTTTCAGCATGACAATGATCCCAAACACACCGCCCGGGCAACGAAGGAGTGGCTTCGTAAGAAGCATTTTAAGGTCCTGGAGTGGCCTAGCCAGTCTCCAGATCTCAACCCCATAGAAAATCTTTGGAGAGAGTTGAAAGTCCGTGTTGCCCAGCGACAGCCCCAAAACATCACTGCTCTAGAGGAGATCTGCATGGAGGAATGGGCCAAAATACCAGCAACAGTGTGTGAAAACCTGGTGAAGACTTACAGAAAACGTTTGACCTGTGTCATTGCCAACAAAGGGTATATAACAAAGTATTGAGAAACTTTTGTTATTGACCAAATACTTATTTTCCACCATAATTTGCAAATAAATTCATTAAAAATCCTACAATGTGATTTTCTGGATTTTTTTTCCTCATTTTATCTGTCATAGTTGACGTGTACCTATGATGAAAATTACAGGCCTCTCTCATCTTTTTAAGTGGGAGAACTTGCACAATTGGTGGCTGACTAAATACTTTTTTTCCCCACTGTATACATACATACATATAAATACATATAAATACTTATACATACATATATACATATCCTTTAAAAATATATATTTCCCTTCATTACTTTCCAACCCCACCACCCTTTCCCTAATTGGAGTAAACTAGTGAACAACAATGCTTAGGCCTCTACTTCCAGCTTATACATACTATATACATTTTATGGACACAGTCAATTTTACAACTTCCTCCGATCATTTTCATGATGTCCATCCGGTTTTCTTCTATTTGCCATATCTTTCAAACTGTGCTCTTCACAAAAGTTCTCAACCTATAACCTATATACTTATTTACATCAGTTATTTTATTGTTATTAATTGTTATTAATTGTTATTAGTCCCATCCTTCAGCTCCATTCAATCCCTCCCATCTATCTCTTAACACCATCCGTTTTGGATTTCAATTCGCCATATATTTTTCAACTGTACTGTGATGTTTCACAAAAGTTCTGAACCCTTCTATTCTCATTGTTTCTACAGATTGTAAATTGAAAATAAACATTTTTGCTAAAAGTATTATTATATTATTGATCGATTGACTATGACTTTTCAGATCACCCAGTAGTGCTATCTGCAGGGTTAGCTCCAGGTAAATATTGCAATCCTTTAGCCATTCCTGGACCTGTGACCAAAAACAAGCTACAAATGGACAGTACCAAAACAAATGATCTAATGATTCTGTCTCTTAGCAGCACAATCTGCAAAGCTGGGAAGATTGTATCCCCCCATATAAATAACATTCTATTGGTAGCAAGAATGTTGTATAATAATTTAAATTGAAAAATTCTAAGTTTTGAATCCGGCGTCGTTTTGCGTTCAGCTTTAGGATCTTAGTGAAACACCCCAGGGCCAGGACTGAGCAGTACAGCAGACCCCCAGGGCCAGGACTGAGCAGCCCAGCAGACCCCCAGGGCCAGCACTGAGCAGCCCAGCAGACCCCCAGGGCCAGGACTGAGCAGTACAGCAGACCCCCAGGGACAGGACTGAGCAGTACAGCAGACCCCCAGGGCCAGGACTGAGCAGCCCAGCAGCTAGGGATTGGCTATCTCCCCTGACGTGGGCGTGTTTTCAATACAGACTCCTTTTGTCGTACTGTATTCCATATTAGGCATCCAGACCTTATGAAAGTTGCCTAGTATACCATTAATCTTGTAATAAGTCAAACCTAGTGATACATAACTTGACATTGTGGGAAAATAACCAACCTTCCAATTAATGGCAATGCATTTTTTAGTTGCTATAAATACTTGGTTACACAGTCTCTTCAGATAACAGTCTCCAGTATCAACATTTCTAAGCAAACAAAAACAGGGAGAAGGTATAGAATCTGTAGACGTGCTGAGATAATATAACATACTCTTTGCCAGAATTCAGCCAGCCTTCACATGACCATAACATATGCAAATATGTCCCCTTTTGTGTTTTACACCTCCAGCAGAGGAATGACATTTCTGAGTGCATGATATTCAATTTCACTGGCATACAGTATGTTCTATGGGATGGTCTTAAACTGCAGTCATTTCTGTCTGAGATGATATTAACATGACTGGGCATTCGAACATATCTGTATCCAATCATCATCATCATCAATAGCGTCTCCCAGGTCTTCCTCTCATTTTAGTTTTGCGTGTTTTGTGTCATCGGGAAAAGCCTCTGTCAACCCTTGATACAGTTTGGAAATCAACTTTGGAGGTTTGTCAGAGTGCCTTAAAATAGCATCTGGCTTGTCCAGTGTTTGCTACAAAAAATTTTTTTTACAGAGTGAATAAAGTGTTGTGTCACCTCGCCTCCGTCACAGACAGGTCTTCCCTGGCTGCCTGACCCTGCTGAGTCCCTGTCACCATCTGATCACCATCTGATCCTCATAAAATAAGGCATTGTACATTTTACATACAGTGGGGAGAACAAGTATTTGATACACTGCCGATTTTGCAGGTTTTGCTACTTACAAAGCATGCAGAGGTCTGTAATTTTTATCATAGCTACACTTCAACTGTGAGAGACGGAATCTAAAACAAAAATCCAGAAAATCACATTGTATGATTTTTAAGTAATTAATTTGCATTTTATTGCATGACATAAGTATTTGATCACCTACCAACCAGTAAGAATTCCGTCTCTCACAGACCTGTTAGTTTTTCTTTAAGAAGCCCTCCTGTTCTCTACTCATTACCTGTATTGACTGTACCTGTTTGAACTCGTTACCTGTATAAAAGACACCTGTCCACACACTCAATCAAAACAGACTCCAACCGCTCCACAATGGCCAAGACCAGAGAGCTGTCTAAGGACATCAGGGATAAAATTGTAGACCCGCACAAGGCTGGGATGGGCTACAGGACAATAGGCAAGCAGCTTGGTGAGAAGGCAACAACTGTTTGCGCAATTATTATAAAATGGAAGAAGTTCAAGATGACGGTCAATCACCCTCGGTCTGGGGCTCCATGCAATATCTCACCTCGTGGGGCATCAATGATCATGAGGAAGGTGAGGGAACAGCCCAGAACTACAGGGCAGGACCTGGTCAATGACCTGAAGATAGCTGGGACCACAGTCTCAAAGAAAACCATTAGTAACACACTACGCCGTCATGGATTAAAATCCTGCAGCGCACGCAAGGTCCCCCTGCTCAAGCCAGCGCATGTCCAGGCCCGTCTGAAGTTTTCCAATGACCATCTGGATGATCCAGAGGAGGAATGGGAGAAGGTCATGTGGTCTGATGAGAAAAAAATTGAGCTTTTTGGTCTAAACTCCACTCGCCGTGTTTGGAGGAAGAAGAAGGATGACTACAACCCCAAGAACACCATCCCAACCGTGAAGCATGGAGGTGGAAACATCATTCTTTGGGGATGCTTTTTTGCAAAGGGGACAGGACGACTGACCGTATTGAGGGGAGGATGGATGGGGCCATGTATCGCGAGATCTTGGCCAACAACCTCCTTTCCTCAGTAAGAGCATTGAAGATGGGTCGTGGCTGGGTCTTCCAGCATGACAACAACCCGAAACACACAGCCAGGGCAACTAAGGAGTGGCTCCGTAAGAAGCATCTCAAGGTCCTGGAGTGGCCTAGCCAGTCTCCAGACCTGAACCCAATAGAAAATCTTTGGAGGGAGCTGAAAGTCCGTATTGCCCAGCGACAGCCCCGAAACCTGAAGGATCTGGAGAAGGTCTGTATGGAAGATTGGGCGGTCAGACAGACGATTTTGCGATTAAAATATTTTTGTTGTCCCACAGATTATTTTGAAACAGTCCTATTTCTGATTTGTATGTGTAATTAACTTAAATATGATTAGACTGTAGTTTACTACAGCGTCTGTAAATAAATATTGATTATGGAAAGAAGTGGAGGGCGCTCAACCAACGTGAGCCGAAGTGCAATCAAAAAATGAAATCATAATTTAAAAGAAAAGGCACATAGGTTAGGTTACTATGGTGAGCATAGGTTAGGTTACTATGGTGAGCATAGGTTAGGTTACTATGGTGATCATAGGTTAGGTTACTATGGTGAGCATAGGTTAGGTTACTGTGGTGAGCATAGGTTAGGTTACTGTGGTGAGCATAGGTTAGGTTACTATGGTCAGCATAGGTTAGTCTACTGTGGTGAGCATAGGTTAGGTTACTATGGTGAGCATAGGTTAGGTTACTATGGTGATCATAGGTTAGGTTACTATGGTGAGCATAGGTTAGGTTACTATGGTGAGCATAGGTTAGGTTACTATGGTGAGCATAGGTTAGGTTACTATGGTGAGCATATGTTAGGTTACTATGGTGAGCATAGGTTAGGTTACTATATTGAGCATAGGTTAGGTTACTATGGTGAGCATAGGTTAGGTTACTATGGTGATCATAGGTTAGGTTACTATGGTGAGCATAGGTTAGTCTACTATGGTGAGCAAAGGTTAGGTTACTATGGTGAGCATTGGTTAGGTTACTATGGTGATCATAGGTTAGGTTACTATGGTGAGCATAGGTTAGGTTACTATGGTGAGCATAGGTTAGGTTACTATGGTGAGCATAGGTTATGTTACTATGGTGATCATAGATTAGGTTACTATGGTGAGCATATGTTAGGTTACTATGGTGAACATAGATTAGGTTACTATGGTGAGCATATGTTAGGTTACTATGGTGATCATAGGTTAGGTTACTATGGTGAGCATATGTTAGGTTACTATGGTGAGCATAGGT
This sequence comes from Coregonus lavaretus, assembly GCF_964263955.1. Lineage (NCBI taxonomy): Eukaryota > Metazoa > Chordata > Actinopteri > Salmoniformes > Salmonidae > Coregonus > Coregonus lavaretus. Next base: position 787 of record NW_028167124.1, on the reverse strand, counting down.
TAGGTTACTATGGTGAGCATATGTTAGGTTACTATGGTGAGCATAGGTTAGGTTACTATGGTGAGCATAGGTTAGGTTACTATGGTGAATATAGGTTAGGTTACTATGGTGAGTCTTATGATGAGTTTCTGGTATGAATAAGTGCATGATATAAGAGAAAGCAGAAGACACTCAGATGGAAGTTTGACTCTACATTTATTCAGTACTGGATCACATAATAAGATTAACGTGCTTTGCCTCTTATCATGTGACTGAATTACATAGACACTCTCTCAGCCTATATAGTGCTCTTCCAGTCTACTTTTGTCTTATCCAGTTGCTAACCATAATTGAGTTGTCACTCAACTACGCCCATATCATTCCTTTCCTTGGTTTCGTGTGGCACACTAGTCATGACATTTCATCACGCACCATTCCTAAGATTAGCACCACTGGCCCCCCAATCTATCTTGGCACACTGACCTTCTAGTACTCACTCCTGATACTACGAACACATGGCTCTCCTCGCTCTCTCATACAATTTACAATCTTTATAATATTGGATCAAACACTTGCGCCTTTTCATTTTCAATAAGTATTGATTACCCATTGATGTGTCTCTGCCTGCAAATCATCCTCCTAAAAAGGTAGGCTATATCCTATAGGACTATGCAAACTGTAGCAAGTGTCACTGTCATCATTCTTGCTGCTTCCAGTTCAGTAGCCATACCTGCGAGATCATGTTCGCGTGTGGTCTCAATTAAATAGAGGAAGCTATAGCCTATGCATGGGGCGGAGAAGCACGGGG
>NW_028167125.1:27500-43307 GCF_964263955.1 Coregonus lavaretus | reverse complement strand
GACTTCACCAACTGTAGGTTATATAGTGGTACCCTGTAGGTTATATAGGGGTAGGGTTAGAGGCTTCACCAACCTGTAGGTTATATAGTGGTAGGGTTAGAGGCTTCACCAACCTGTAGGTTATATAGTGGGTAGGCTTCACAACCTGTAGGTTATATAGTGGTAGGGTTAGAGCCTTCACCAACCTGTAGGTTATATAGTGGTAGGGTTAGAGGCTTCACCAACCTGTAGGTTATATAGTGGTAGGTTATATAGTGGTAGGGTTAGAGGCTTCACCAACCTGTAGGTTATATAGTGGTAAGGTTATATAGTGGTAGGGTTAGAGGCTTCACCAACCTGTAGGTTATATAGTGGTAGGGTTAGAGGCTTCACCAACCTGTAGGTTATATAGTGGTAGGCTTCACCAACCTGTAGGTTATATAGTGGTAGGGTTAGAGGCTTCACCAACCTGTAGGTTATATAGTGGTAGGGTTAGAGGCTTCACCAACCTGTAGGTTATATAGTGGTAGGGTTAGAGGCTTCACCAACCTGTAGGTTATATAGTGGTAGGCTTCACCAACCTGTAGGTTATATAGTGGTAGGGTTAGAGGCTTCACCAACCTGTAGGTTATATAGTGGTAGGGTTAGAGGCTTCACCAACCTGTAGGTTATATAGTGGTAGGGTTAGAGGCTTCACCAACCTGTAGGTTATATAGTGGTAGGCTTCACCAACCTGTAGGTTATATAGTGGTAGGCTTCACCAACCTGTAGGTTATATAGTGGTAGGGTTAGAGGCTTCACCAACCTGTAGGTTATATAGTGGTAGGGTTAGAGGCTTCACCAACCTGTAGGTTATATAGTGGTAGGGTTAGAGCCTTCACCAACCTGTAGGTTATATAGTGGTAGGGTTAGAGGCTTCACCAACCTGTAGGTTATATAGTGGTAGGGTTAGAGGCTTCACCAACCTGTAGGTTATATAGTGGTAGGTTATATAGTGGTAGGGTTAGAGGCTTCACCAACCTGTAGGTTATATAGTGGTAGGCTTCACCAACCTGTAGGTTATATAGTGGTAGGGTTAGAGGCTTCACCAACCTGTAGGTTATATAGTGGTAGGGTTAGAGGCTTCACCAACCTGTAGGTTATATAGTGGTAGACTTCACCAACCTGTAGGTTATATAGTGGTAGGGTTAGAGGCTTCACCAACCTGTAGGTTATATAGTGGTAGGGTTAGAGCCTTCACCAACCTGTAGGTTATATAGTGGTAGGCTTCACCAACCTGTAGGTTATATAGTGGTAGGGTTAGAGGCTTCACCAACCTGTAGGTTATATAGTGGTAGGGTTAGAGGCTTCACCAACCTGTAGGTTATATAGTGGTAGACTTCACCAACCTGTAGGTTATATAGTGGTAGGCTTCACCAACCTGTAGGTTATATAGTGGTAGGGTTAGAGGCTTCACCAACCTGTAGGTTATATAGTGGTAGGGTTAGAGGCTTCACCAACCTGTAGGTTATATAGTGGTAGGGTTAGAGGCTTCACCAACCTGTAGGTTATATAGTGGTAGGCTTCACCAACCTGTAGGTTATATAGTGGTAGGGTTAGAGGCTTCACCAACCTGTAGGTTATATAGTGGTAGGGTTAGAGGCTTCACCAACCTGTAGGTTATATAGTGGTAGGCTTCACCAACCTGTAGGTTATATAGTGGTAGGGTTAGAGACTTCACCAACCTGTAGGTTATATAGTGGTAGGGTTAGAGGCTTCACCAACCTGTAGGTTATATAGTGGTAGGGTTAGAGGCTTCACCAACCTGTAGGTTATATAGTGGTAGGGTTAGAGGCTTCACCAACCTGTAGGTTATATAGTGGTAGGGTTAGAGGCTTCACCAACCTGTAGGTTATATAGTGGTAGGGTTAGAGGCTTCACCAACCTGTAGGTTATATAGTGGTAGGCTTCACCAACCTGTAGGTTATATAGTGGTAGGCTTCACCAACCTGTAGGTTATATAGTGGTAGGGTTAGAGGCTTCACCAACCTGTAGGTTATATAGTGGTAGGGTTAGAGGCTTCACCAACCTGTAGGTTATATAGTGGTAGGGTTAGAGGCTTCACCAACCTGTAGGTTATATAGTGGTAGGCTTCACCAACCTGTAGGTTATATAGTGGTAGGCTTCACCAACCTGTAGGTTATATAGTGGTAGGGTTAGAGGCTTCACCAACCTGTAGGTTATATAGTGGTAGGGTTAGAGGCTTCACCAACCTGTAGGTTATATAGTGGTAGGGTTAGAGGCTTCACCAACCTGTAGGTTATATAGTGGTAGGGTTAGAGGCTTCACCAACCTGTAGGTTATATAGTGGTAGGGTTAGAGGCTTCACCAACCTGTAGGTTATATAGTGGTAGGGTTAGAGGCTTCACCAACCTGTAGGTTATATAGTGGTAGGCTTCACCAACCTGTAGGTTATATAGTGGTAGGCTTCACCAACCTGTAGGTTATATAGTGGTAGGGTTAGAGGCTTCACCAACCTGTAGGTTATATAGTGGTAGGGTTAGAGGCTTCACCAACCTGTAGGTTATATAGTGGTAGGGTTAGAGGCTTCACCAACCTGTAGGTTATATAGTGGTAGGGTTAGAGGCTTCACCAACCTGTAGGTTATATAGTGGTAGGGTTAGAGGCTTCACCAACCTGTAGGTTATATAGTGGTAGGGTTAGAGGCTTCACCAACCTGTAGGTTATATAGTGGTAGGTTATATAGTGGTAGGGTTAGAGGCTTCACCAACCTGTAGGTTATATAGTGGTAGGCTTCACCAACCTGTAGGTTATATAGTGGTAGGGTTAGAGGCTTCACCAACCTGTAGGTGATATAGTGGTAGGGTTAGAGGCTTCACCAACCTGTAGGTTATATAGTGGTAGGGTTAGAGGCTTCACCAACCTGTAGGTTATATAGTGGTAGGCTTCACCAACCTGTAGGTTATATAGTGGTAGGGTTAGAGGCTTCACCAACCTGTAGGTTATATAGTGGTAGGGTTAGAGGCTTCACCAACCTGTAGGTTATATAGTGGTAGGGTTAGAGGCTTCACCAACCTGTAGGTTATATAGTGGTAGGGTTAGAGGCTTCACCAACCTGTAGGTTATATAGTGGTAGGCTTCACCAACCTGTAGGTTATATAGTGGTAGGGTTAGAGGCTTCACCAACCTGTAGGTTATATAGTGGTAGGGTTAGAGGCTTCACCAACCTGTAGGTTATATAGTGGTAGGGTTAGAGGCTTCACCAACCTGTAGGTTATATAGTGGTAGGGTTAGAGGCTTCACCAACCTGTAGGTTATATAGTGGTAGGGTTAGAGGCTTCACCAACCTGTAGGTTATATAGTGGTAGGGTTAGAGGCTTCACCAACCTGTAGGTTATATAGTGGTAGGGTTAGAGGCTTCACCAACCTGTAGGTTATATAGTGGTAGGCTTCACCAACCTGTAGGTTATATAGTGGTAGGGTTAGAGGCTTCACCAACCTGTAGGTTATATAGTGGTAGGGTTAGAGGCTTCACCAACCTGTAGGTTATATAGTGGTAGGGTTAGAGGCTTCACCAACCTGTAGGTTATATAGTGGTAGGCTTCACCAACCTGTAGTTTATATAGTGGTAGGCTTCACCAACCTGTAGGTTATATAGTGGTAGGGTTAGAGGCTTCACCAACCTGTAGGTTATATAGTGGTAGGCTTCACCAACCTGTAGGTTATATAGTGGTAGGGTTAGAGGCTTCACCAACCTGTAGGTTATATAGTGGTAGGCTTCACCAACCTGTAGGTTATATAGTGGTAGGCTTCACCAACCTGTAGGTTATATAGTGGTAGGGTTAGAGGCTTCACCAACCTGTAGGTTATATAGTGGTAGGCTTCACCAACCTGTAGGTTATATAGTGGTAGGGTTAGAGGCTTCACCAACCTGTAGGTTATATAGTGGTAGGCTTCACCAACTTGTAGGTTATATAGTGGTAGGGTTAGAAGCTTCACCAACCTGTAGGTTATATAGTGGTAGGCTTCACCAACCTGTAGGTTATATAGTGGTAGGGTTAGAGGCTTCACCAACCTGTAGGTTATATAGTGGTAGGGTTAGAGGCTTCACCAACCTGTAGGTTATATAGTGGTAGGCTTCACCAACCTGTAGGTTATATAGTGGTAGGGTTAGAGGCTTCACCAACCTGTAGGTTATATAGTGGTAGGCTTCACCAACCTGTAGGTTATATAGTGGTAGGGTTAGAGGCTTCACCAACCTGTAGGTTATATAGTGGTAGGGTTAGAGGCTTCACCAACCTGTAGGTTATATAGTGGTAGGGTTAGAGGCTTCACCAACCTGTAGGTTATATAGTGGTAGGGTTAGAGGCTTCACCAACCTGTAGGTTATATAGTGGTAGGGTTAGAGGCTTCACCAACCTGTAGGTTATATAGTGGTAGGCTTCACCAACCTGTAGGTTATATAGTGGTAGGGTTAGAGGCTTCACCAACCTGTAGGTTATATAGTGGTAGGGTTAGAGGCTTCACCAACCTGTAGGTTATATAGTGGTAGGGTTAGAGACTTCACCAACCTGTAGGTTATATAGTGGTAGGGTTAGAGGCTTCACCAACCTGTAGGTTATATAGTGGTAGGCTTCACCAACCTGTAGGTTATATAGTGGTAGGGTTAGAGGCTTCACCAACCTGTAGGTTATATAGTGGTAGGGTTAGAGGCTTCACCAACCTGTAGGTTATATAGTGGTAGGGTTAGAGGCTTCACCAACCTGTAGGTTATATAGTGGTAGGCTTCACCAACCTGTAGGTTATATAGTGGTATGCAGTGGTGTAAAGTACTTAAGTAAAAATACTTTACAGTACTACTTAAGTAGTTTTTTGGGTATCTGTTTTTGACAACTTTTACTTTTACTCCACTACATTCCTAAAGAAAATAATGTACTTTTTGCTCCATACGTTTTCTCTAACCCACAAAAGTAATGCTTAGCAAGACAGTCCCTTTCTATTCAGGTATCTGTATCTTTACTTAAGTATTACAAATTGGGTACTTTTTCCACCACTGCCGGTAGGCCTTGTATGGTGCACCGTATGGAGTTTAGACTCTGTGGCTCACAATCAGCAGAACGCCATGTTATTGACGTTATCTTACTGGGTGGTTTTGCCATGGCAACCCTAAACCTCTAAAGCTCATATTAGGCAAACGGTGCTTTCCTGGGGCTCAGTGGGGTTCTTCTAGTCTGGGGGGTCCTTAGTTCCCAGTCCCAACCAGAGGTTGCAGGCTCTAAATGACAAGTTCAATCAAAGCTGTCGTGTGGCAGAACGAGGCCTGGCGCAGTTAGGCTGTGTGTACACTATAAGTCTGGTCTGACTGTGTTCATGTTGGATTATCAGCTGTTCACCTGAGATTTTCAGATGTTTACCTGAGATTTTCAGATGTTTACCCGAGATTGACAGATGTATACCTGAGATTACTATTAGAGAAACCCAATAGCATCTCCTCTGAAGTAGGATCCATCTGGATCAGTGGGTAATCCTCTGGGATTTAACCCTAAATTAGAGGTGGGTTCGGTTCAAAACTAGTCTGGAGCCATTCCATAGTGGGACTGTACATTTGACAGTTATGACTGCAAATGCTTCAGCAATAATACAATAAATTGTCTTTACCTTTCATTCAGTGGAGAGAAAGAGAGAAAAATAGGTAGAGGTAGAGAGAGAGCTAGAGAGAGAGCTGTAGAGAGGTAGAGGGAGCTGTAGAGAGGTAGAGAGAGAGCTGTAGAGAGGTAGAGAGAGCTGTAGAGAGGTAGAGAGAGCTGTAGAGAGGTAGAGAGAGAGCTGTAGAGAGGTAGAGAGAGCTGTAGAGAGGTAGAGAGAGCTGTAGAGAGGTAGAGAGAGAGCTGTAGAGAGAGAGCTGTAGAGAGGTAGAGAGAGCTGTAGAGAGGTAGAGAGAGAGCTGTAGAGAGGTAGAGAGAGCTGTAGAGAGGTAGAGAGAGAGCTGTAGAGAGGTAGAGAGAGAGCTGTAGAGAGGTAGAGAGAGAGCTGTAGAGAGGTAGAGAGAGCTGTAGAGAGGTAGAGAGAGAGCTGTAGAGAGGTAGAGAGAGCTGTAGAGAGGTAGAGAGAGCTGTAGAGAGGTAGAGAGAGCTGTAGAGAGAGAGCTGTAGAGAGAGAGCTGTAGAGAGGTAGAGAGAGCTGTAGAGAGGTAGAGAGAGAGCTGTAGAGAGAGAGCTGTAGAGAGGTAGAGAGAGCTGTAGAGGTAGAGAGAGAGCTGTAGAGAGGTAGAGAGAGCTGTAGAGAGGTAGAGAGAGCTGTAGAGAGGTAGAGAGAGCTGTAGAGAGGTAGAGAGAGAGCTGTAGAGAGGTAGAGGGAGCTGTAGAGAGGTAGAGAGAGAGCTGTAGAGAGGTAGAGGGAGCTGTAGAGAGGTAGAGAGAGAGCTGTAGAGAGGTAGAGAGAGAGCTGTAGAGAGGTAGAGAGAGAGCTGTAGAGAGGTAGAGAGAGGGGGGTAGAGAGGTAGAGAGAGAGCTGTAGAGAGGTAGAGAGAGCTGTAGAGAGGTAGAGAGAGCTGTAGAGGTAGAGAGAGCTGTAGAGAGGTAGAGAGAGCTGTAGAGAGGTAGAGAGAGCTGTAGAGAGGTAGAGAGAGGGGGGTAGAGAGGTAGAGAGAGAGCTGTAGAGAGGTAGAGAGAGAGCTGTAGAGAGGTAGAGAGCTGTAGAGAGGTAGAGAGAGCTGTAGAGAGGTAGAGAGAGCTGTAGAGAGGTAGAGAGAGAGCTGTAGAGAGGTAGAGAGAGAGCTGTAGAGAGGTAGAGAGAGCTGTAGAGAGGTAGAGAGAGCTGTAGAGAGGTAGAGAGAGCTGTAGAGGTAGAGAGAGCTGTAGAGAGGTAGAGAGAGCTGTAGAGAGGTAGAGAGAGAGCTGTAGAGAGGTAGAGAGAGAGCTGTAGAGAGGTAGAGAGAGAGCTGTAGAGAGGTAGAGAGAGAGCTGTAGAGAGGTAGAGAGAGAGCTGTAGAGAGGTAGAGAGAGAGCTGTAGAGGTAGAGAGAGAGCTGTAGAGGTAGAGAGAGAGCTGTAGAGGTAGAGAGAGCTGTAGAGAGGTAGAGAGAGAGCTGTAGAGAGGTAGAGAGAGCTGTAGAGAGGTAGAGAGAGAGCTGTAGAGGTAGAGAGAGAGCTGTAGAGAGGTAGAGAGAGCTGTAGAGAGGTAGAGAGAGAGCTGTAGAGAGGTAGAGAGAGCTGTAGAGAGGTAGAGAGCTGTAGAGAGGTAGAGAGAGCTGTAGAGAGGTAGAGAGAGAGCTGTAGAGAGGTAGAGAGAGCTGTAGAGAGGTAGAGAGAGAGCTGTAGAGAGGTAGAGAGAGAGCTGTAGAGAGGTAGAGAGAGGGGGGTAGAGAGGTAGAGAGAGGGGGGTAGAGAGAGAGGGGGGTGTAGAGAGAGAGGGGGGTGTAGAGAGAGGGGGGTGTAGAGAGAGAGGGGGGTGTAGAGAGAGCGAGAGGTAGAGAGAGAGGGGGGTGTAGAGAGAGGGGGGTGTAGAGAGAGAGGGGGGTGTAGAGAGAGGGGGGTGTAGAGAGAGGGGTGTAGAGAGGGGGGTGTAGAGAGAGGGGGGTGTAGAGAGAGGGGGTGTAGAGAGAGAGAGGGGGGTGTAGAGAGAGAGGGGGGTGTAGAGAGAGAGGGGGGTGTAGAGAGAGCGAGAGGTAGAGAGAGAGGGGGGTGTAGAGAGAGAGGGGGGTGTAGAGAGAGGGGGTAGAGAGAGAGGGGGGTGTAGAGAGAGGGGGGTGTAGAGAGAGAGGGGGGTGTAGAGAGAGAGGGGGTAGAGAGAGGGGGGTGTAGAGAGAGGGGGGGGTGTAGAGAGAGCGAGAGGTAGAGAGAGGGGGTAGAGAGAGAGGGGGTAGAGAGAGAGGGGGATGTAGAGAGAGAGGGGGTAGAGAGAGGGGGGGGTGTAGAGAGAGGGGGGTAGAGAGAGAGGGGGTAGAGAGAGGGGGGTAGAGAGAGAGGGGGTAGAGAGAGGGGGGTAGAGAGAGAGGGGGTAGAGAGAGAGGGGGTAGAGAGAGAGGGGGTAGAGAGAGAGGGGGTAGAGAGAGGGGGGTAGAGAGAGAGGGGGTAGAGAGAGGGGGGTAGAGAGAGAGGGGGTAGAGAGAGAGGGGGTAGAGAGAGAGGGGGGTGTAGAGAGAGAGGGGGGTGTAGAGAGAGAGGGGGGTGTAGAGAGAGAGGGGGGTGTAGAGAGAGGGGGGTGTAGAGAGAGAGGGGGGTGTAGAGAGAGAGGGGGGTGTAGAGAGAGAGGGGGGTGTAGAGAGAGAGGGGGTAGAGAGAGGGGGGTGTAGAGAGAGGGGGGGGTGTAGAGAGAGGGGGGGGTGTAGAGAGAGAGCGAGAGGTAGAGAGAGGGGGTAGAGAGAGAGGGGGGTAGAGAGAGGGGGATGTAGAGAGAGAGGGGGTAGAGAGAGGGGGGTGTAGAGAGAGGGGGGTAGAGAGAGAGGGGGTAGAGAGAGAGGGGGTAGAGAGAGGGAGGGGGGTGTAGAGAGAGAGGGGGGTGTAGAGAGAGCGAGAGGTAGAGAGAGAGGGGGGTGTAGAGAGAGAGGGGGGTGTAGAGAGAGAGGGGGGTGTAGAGAGAGGGGGGTGTAGAGAGAGAGGGGGGTGTAGAGAGAGAGGGGGGTGTAGAGAGAGAGGGGGTAGAGAGAGGGGGGTGTAGAGAGAGGGGGGGGTGTAGAGAGAGGGGGGGGTGTAGAGAGAGAGCGAGAGGTAGAGAGAGGGGGTAGAGAGAGAGGGGGGTAGAGAGAGAGGGGGGTGTAGAGAGAGGGGGATGTAGAGAGAGAGGGGGTAGAGAGAGGGGGGTGTAGAGAGAGGGGGGTAGAGAGAGAGGGGGTAGAGAGAGGGGGGTAGAGAGAGGGGGGTAGAGAGAGAGGGGGTAGAGAGAGGGGGGTAGAGAGAGGGGGGTAGAGAGAGAGGGGGTAGAGAGAGGGGGGTAGAGAGAGAGGGGGTAGAGAGAGGGGGGTAGAGAGAGAGGGGGTAGAGAGAGAGGGGGTAGAGAGAGGGGGGTAGAGAGAGAGGGGGTAGAGAGAGGGGGGTTAGAGAGAGGGAGGGAAGAGAGAAGAGGGAATGGTTGAGAGTGAGAATGGACAGAACAAACACTGAATGGACAAGGTTCAAGATGAAAGTTCACTCATTTTATTAAAAAAATCAACATTTCATTTTGTTACAACAGCTTGGAGTAGTATTGAATGGCCTGTACATTTCCATTACACACTGGTTTACATGGAAAGTAGATCAATGTACAAAAAGTAGAGTTTAGTGGAAATCAAAAGACTAATTCTGACTAACCAAATGTTGGTTGCGCTGTATACATCCTTGCAAAGCACCATGGTATCAAAATGGATGAATGAGGAAAATGTTCAAAATGCCAATAAACCTCTTCTGTATTCCACCATCTTCATCTCAGAGCTCCAGAAACATGGAGGCTAAAGGGCTTTTTAGGATTTCTTTACCCCTTGGGCTAAGCCCCAAATGGCTCCCCGTTACGTAGTGCTCTATATAGGGAATAGGGTACCATTCTCTGGTCTAAAGTAGTGCACTATATAGGGAATAGGGTGCCATTCTCTGGTCTAAAGCAGTGCACTATATAGGGAATAGGGTGCCATTCTCTGGTCTAAAGTAGTGCACTATATAGGGAATAGGGTGCCATTCTCTGGTCTAAAGCAGTGCACTATATAGGGAATAGGGTGCCATTCTCTGGTCTAAAGTAGTGCACTATATAGGGAATAGGGTGCCATTCTCTGGTCTAAAGTAGTGCTCTATATAGGGAATAGGGTGCCATTCTCTGGTCTAAAGTAGTGCACTATATAGGGAATAGGGTGCCATTCTCTGGTCTAAAGTAGTGCACTATATAGGGAATAGGGTGCCATTCTCTGGTCTAAAGTAGTGCACTATATAGGGAATAGGGTGCCATTCTCTGGTCTAAAGTAGTGCACTATAGAGGGAACAGGGTGCCATTCTCTGGTCTAAAGTAGTGCACTATATAGGGAATAGGGTGCCATTCTCTGGTCTAAAGTAGTGCACTATATAGGGAATAGGGGTGCCATTTGGGACATCCTCAATAACAATAAGCATCTGTAACGTCAGAACAGCAACTTGCTTTAACCTTCTGACCAACACCTTCCATCACAATCTCTTGATGTAGCTGCATCACTTCCCTTATCTCACCAACAGCCTTTTTGTAAAACCAGCTATCATCAGAGGCCAATGCTGGTAGCCCAGAGAACAGATGACCTCAGATTGCTATCAATGTAATGCCCCAAGACAGGCTGGACCCGGACATCTCTACATCAGGAACCTTCCCCAGGACAGGCTGGACCCGGACATCTCTACATCAGGAACCTTCCCCAGGACAGGCTGGACCCGGACATCTCTACATCAGGAACCTTCCCCAGGACAGGCTGGACCCGGACATCTCTACATCAGGAACCTTCCCCAGGACAGGCTGACCCGGACATCTCTACATCAGGAACCTTCCCCAGGACAGGCTGGACCCGGACATCTCTACATCAGGAACCTTCCCCAGGACAGGCTGGACCCGGACATCTCTACATCAGGAACCTTCCCCAGGACAGGCTGACCCAGACATCTCTACATCAGGAACCTTCCCCAGGACAGGCTGGACCCAGACATCTCTACATCAGGAACCTTCCCCAGGACAGGCTGACCCGGACATCTCTACATCAGGAACCTTCCCCAGGACAGGCTGGACCCGGACATCTCTACATCAGGAACCTTCCCCAGGACAGGCTGACCCGGACATCTCTACATCAGGAACCTTCCCCAGGACAGGCTGGACCCGGACATCTCTACATCAGGAACCTTCCCCAGGACAGGCTGACCCGGACATCTCTACATCAGGAACCTTCCCCAGGACAGGCTGGACCCGGACATCTCTACATCAGGAACCTTCCCCAGGACAGGCTGACCCGGACATCTCTACATCAGGAACCTTCCCCAGGACAGGCTGACCCGGACATCTCTACATCAGGAACCTTCCCCAGGACAGGCTGACCCAGACATCTCTACATCAGGAACCTTCCCCAGGACAGGCTGACCCAGACATGTGTACATCAGGAACCTCTGACATCATAGCCTCCCTCCCTATAACCACCATGTGTTGCTCCATTATCTCCAGATCCATTAACTGTAGCACTAACCCTAGTCATTCACTACATCACCCTCTCCCTCCCTCCCTCCCTCGCTCAAACCTACTAACACATCCATCATCCCATCCATTTCAGCAGCATGTATCATGTTGTCTGTACCAGTAAGTATCATCAGAAGAACTGTAAAGTGCACTTAAGAGAATGAGAACATTTCCAACGATGCTGGTTGAATCAGACGAGGAGAAGACCGACAGGGACAGACAGGATACTGTCTCAGCTAGAGCCAGACAGGGACAGGGGACAGACAGGAGACTGTCTCAGCTAGAGACAGACAGGGACAGGGGACAGACAGGAGACTGTCTCAGCTAGAGACAGACAGGGACAGGGGACAGACAGGAGACTGTCTCAGCTAGAGACAGACAGGGACAGGGGACAGACAGGAGACTGTCTCAGCTAGAGACAGACAGGGACAGGGGACAGACAGGAGACTGTCTCAGCTAGAGACAGACAGGGACAGGGGACAGACAGGAGACTGTCTCAGCTAGAGACAGACAGGGACAGGGGACAGACAGGAGACTCTCAGCTAGAGACAGACAGGGACAGGGGACAGACAGGAGACTGTCTCAGCTAGAGACAGACAGGGACAGGGGACAGACAGGATACTGTCTCAGCTAGAGACATACAGGGACAGGGGACAGACAGGATAATGTCTCAGCTAGAGACAGACAGGGACAGGGGACAGACAGGATACTGTCTCAGCTAGAGACAGACAGGGACAGGGGACAGACAGGAGACTGTCTCAGCTAGAGACAGACAGGGACAGGGGACAGACAGGAGACTGTCTCAGCTAGAGACAGACAGGGACAGGGGACAGACAGGATAATGTCTCAGCTAGAGAAAGACAGGGACAGGGGACAGACAGGGACAGACAGGAGACTGTCTCAGCTAGAGAGACAGGGACAGGGGACAGACAGGAGACTCTCAGCTAGAGAGACGGGGACTAAGCAGAGACACTGTGGTTATAGAAGTCCTCTATACTGTCCATCTAGAAAGGGACATCAGGGAGGAGGGGGTCTGGAAACAAACATGAATGATTAGATTGGCCTTAGTGTGTCTGGGTCTGGACAGAAGGCGGCCATTTTGATTAAGATACATCGCTGTAACAAAAGCAGCAGAGAAGATGACAGAACCAGGACCCTGTAATGTCTTCTACAGTCCCAGATGAACAACAGACAGAACCAGGACCCTGTAATGTCTTCTACAGTCCCAGATGAACAGACAGACAGAACCAGGACCCTGTAATGTCTTCTACAGTCCCAGATGAACAACAGACAGAACCAGGACCCTGTAATGTCTTCTACAGTCCCAGATGAACAACAGACAGAACCAGGACCCTGTAATGTCTTCTACAGTCCCAGATGAACAGACAGACAGAACCAGGACCCTGTAATGTCTTCTACAGTCCCAGATGAACAGACAGAACCAGGACCCTGTAATGTCTTCTACAGTCCCAGATGAACAACAGATAGAACCAGGACCCTGTAATGTCTTCTACAGTCCCAGATGAACAACAGACAGAACCAGGACCCTGTAATGTCTTCTACAGTCCCAGATGAACAACAGACAGAACCAGGACCCTGTAATGTCTTCTACAGTCCCAGATGAACAACAGACAGAACCAGGACCCTGTAATGTCTTCTACAGTCCCAGATGAACAGACAGACAGAACCAGGACCCTGTAATGTCTTCTACAGTCCCAGATGAACAGACAGAACCAGGACCCTGTAATGTCTTCTACAGTCCCAGATGAACAACCGATAGAAACAGGACCCTGTAATGTCCTTCCAGTCTATATTGAAAATTGGCCTGCCCATTGGACGGAGGTTTTGAGGTATGTGTGAATGTTATGAGAAGAGGAGATGCCAGCTGTAGATTGTCCTCAGATTCAGCCTGGTGTGTCCCACAGCTCTGATTAGACAAACAGGGAAAGAAAAGACAACCCCGGTTTAAGAAGGATCCCTTTTCCCTGAGAGTCTTTTTAGTTTCTCTTGAAACAGTTCTCCAGACAGCACAGAGACAGGACAGAGACAGCGAAAGGACAGAGACAGCACAGAGACAGGACAGAGACAGCACAGAGACAGGACATTACTAAAGGCCTGTTGATCCATTAGAGGCATAAAGACTATAGAATGAGAGAGCCAGGACATTACTAAAGGCCTGTTGATCCATTAGAGGCATAAAGACTATAGAATGAGAGAGCCAGGACATTACTAAAGGCCTGTTGATCCATTAGAGGCATAAAGACTATAGAATGAGAGAGCCAGGACATTACTAAAGGCCTGTTGATCCATTAGAGGCATAAAGACTATAGAATGAGAGAGCCAGGACATTACTAAAGGCCTGTTGATCCATTAGAGGCATAAAGACTATAGAATGAGAGAGCCAGGACATTACTAAAGGCCTGTTGATCCATTAGAGGCATAAAGACTATAGAATGAGAGAGCCAGGACATTACTAAAGGCCTGTTGATCCATTAGAGGCATAAAGACTATAGAATGAGAGAGCCAGGACATTACTAAAGGCCTGTTGATCCATTAGAGGCATAAAGACTATAGAATGAGAGAGCCAGGACATTACTAAAGGCCTGTTGATCCATTAGAGGCATAAAGACTATAGAATGAGAGAGCCAGGACATTACTAAAGGCCTGTTGATCCATTACAGGCATAAAGACTATAGAATGAGAGAGCCAGGACATTACTAAAGGCCTGTTGATCCATTACAGGCATAAAGACTATAGAATGAGAGAGCCAGGACATTACATAAAGACTATAGAATGAGAGAGCTAGGACATTACATAAAGACTATAGAATGAGAGAGCCAGGACATTACATTAGAGGCATAAAGACTATAGAATGAGAGAGCCAGGACATTACATAAAGACTATAGAATGAGAGAGCCAGACATGTGGAACAACCGTAACCCTCAACTCCCTCTTTCCTGCATTCACTAAACAAGGCCGCAATCGCTCACATTAGTTGAAGGGCAAACTGCTTCAGACTGTACAGATTCTGATTTGGCACAACAGTGTGACCAATAGACAGAGACCTGTAGACAGAGACCTATAGACAGAGACCTACAGACATAACGAGGACAGGCCTCAGAACGAGGACAGGCCTCAGAACGAGGACAGGCCTCAGAACGAGGACAGGCCTCAGAACGAGGACAGGACTCAGGGATATGTTTGTCCCTTTGACTGATTCTGTCTAAGATTGTCGCCATACGTTTGGACTGACTGACACATCGTAGAAAAATAGAAAGAGGCATTTACTAAAAGACGGAATGACAAAGTACTGCAAGAATTTAATGAATAGATATACAATGATTTTTTTCTTTATAGCTTATAAATACGGTATATACACTATGTGGTACAAAAATATTAAAACACTTTGCAAAAAAACCCGAAATGATTTGAAGTTGAAGAACTGATCAGGTACAATAACCAGTCCTCTATGGAAAAGTTTGACCTGGGGGGGGGGGGGGACAGAGACAGACAGAGTTTACAGGTGAAAGATAGCGAGACCTCAGAAGGTAGGTTACAGCGTAAGATGGTTAACCATCCCCTCAGGAAGTAACAGGATAGATAACCATCCCCTCAGTAAGTAACAGATGTGTTCTGGGTCTGTCTCCTCCAGACAGGATAGATAACCATCCCCTCAGTAAGGAACAGATGTGTTCTGGGTCTGTCTCCTCCAGACAGGATAGATAACCATCCCCTCAGTAAGGAACAGATGTGTTCTGGGTCTGTCTCATTCAGACAGGATAGATAACCACCCCCTCAGTAAGGAACAGATGTGTTCTGGGTCTGTCTCATTCAGACAGGATAGATAACCATCCCCTCAGTAAGTAACAGATGTGTTCTGGGTCTGTCTCATTCAGACAGGATAGATAACCATCCCCTCAGTAAGGAACAGATGTGTTCTGGGTCTGTCTCATTCAGACAGGATAGATAACCATCCCCTCAGTAAGTAACAGATGTGTTCTGGGTCTGTCTCATTCAGACAGGATAAAGAGAATCCTCAGTTGCAGTCTGGCACTTAAAACCAAAAACATAAAAAAAATGATCAAATAACATCAAAATGACAGAACATAGATTTTGGTTGAATATTGTGCCCGATGTGACGTCATCAGATGGGAGGAGCCGTGTTGTGTGGATCTGTTCCCCCGTCACGCGACAGACAGCGTGACGACGACGTCTTTCTGGCCTTCTGTGAACCCTGACCCTGACCTCGACCTCTGTACCCCCACCCCTTCCTGGACCGGTCGGTCGGTCGGTCAGGAGTGTAGTGGTAGTGGTGCTGTGGCTGTGGGTCTCCAGGGGAACAGGAGTAGTGATGAGGGGACCTAGGGCCTGGGTCGGGTCAGAGGTCAGGTGACTCTGATAAGGAGGTTGTATAATATCTAGTACCTAGTTCAGGGTTCTTCAATTCCGGTCCTGGAGGGCCGAAACACTTCTGCTTCTTTATTTCTACCTGGTAGTTCATTGCACTCACCTGGTGTCCCAGGTCTGAATTAGCCCCTGATTAGAAGGAGAGGATGGAAAAACAGAGGTGTTTCGGGCCCTCCAGGACCGGAATTGAAGAACCCTGACCTAGTTGAAGCAGTACACACTGACAGACAGAAGGTCCTGGAAAACCAGGAAACCATAAAGGAGCTCAAATCAC
>NW_028167125.1:10000-22500 GCF_964263955.1 Coregonus lavaretus | reverse complement strand
TGGGCAGGGGTACCAGGGAGTAGGGGTAATAACCAGACTATATACAAGGAGTACTGGTACTGAGTCAATGGGCAGGGGTACCAGGGAGTAGGGGTAATAACCAGACTATATACAAGGAGTACTGGTACTGAGTCAATGGGCAGGGGTACCAGGGAGTAGGGGTAATAACCAGACTATATACAAGGAGTACTGGTACTGAGTCAATGGGCTCTCGACCTTCGCCTCTACCGAATCCGTAGGGGAGTAGCAGCGATGGGACAAGACTGTAACTACCAATTGGATATCACGAAATTGGGGAGGAAAAGGGGTACCAATAAAAAAGTAAAATGTAATAATAATTGCATCCTGCTGAACGCGCCCCAGGTTGTTAGCTATAGGTAATGAGGTAACATGACTGAACAAGGTGTAGCCCTAAACAAATGGCTAACGGTCCGGTCCACTAGTAGCCTAGTTTCAGAACAGCCTGCGATATGCTTCATGAATGTAAAACGCGGCCCGTCAATTCACGACAGAAAAAAAATAATTGAGTGCCGGTATTATGGGTCATATATTTTGAACGGTACGGGCTAGAATCAAGACGTTCTTTCTGAGGAAGAGGGGGGGGGGGGGCTTGGCTACAGAACCTGGCTATGAAATGCAGTAGGGAAGAGTGGGAGGGTTGAACGAGACTACAAATTCAAAGAGACAACTTCTCTATACTGAAGAAGATCCCTAGACTGTTGTTTTACAATTAAAGTCAATGCTGCTATAGTTTTTAATTTAGTAAAGCAGCTTGCGTTTCTTAACCAGGTCAAGGGTCGCTAACTAGAAGGCTGCTGGTGACTGGTTAGCTAAGGGGAAGCAGGAGAGTCGCCTGCGCAATATGTATAACCAGTCCACTTAGTAGTCAGGTTTTTGTCTGAGATCATTTAGTCTCGTTTTAGTCAACTGAAATGAAAAATAATTTCCTTTAGTTCTAGTTTTTTCATGGTCTGTTTAGTCAGTTATAGTCTTGTCAAAAGTTTAACAAATATTTTAGTCCCTATTTTTGTTGACGAAATTAACACTGGTGTAAGGTGTGTGTGTAATGTGTGTGTGTGTGTATGTAAGGTGTGTGTGTGTGTGTGTGTGTGTGTGTGTGTGTGTGTGTGTGTGTGTGTGTGTATGTAAGGTGTGTGTGTGTGTGTGTGTATGTAAGGTGTGTGTGTGTCTGTAGTGTGTGTGTGTGTGTGTGTGTGTGTGTCTGTAATGTGTGTGTGTGTGTGTGTGTGTCTCTAAGGTGTGTGTGTGTGTGTGTGTGTGTGTGTGTGTGTGTATGTAAGGTGTGTGTGTGTGTGTGTGTGTGTATGTAAGGTGTGTGTGTGTCTGTAATGTGTGTGTGTGTGTGTGTGTGTGTCTGTAATGTGTGTGTGTGTGTGTGTGTGTGTGTCTCTAAGGTGTGTGTGTGTGTGTGTGTGTGTCTAATGTGTGTGTGTGTCTCTGTGTGTGTGTGTGTGTGTGTGTGTGTGTGTGTGTGTGTGTGTGTGTGTCTGTAATGTGTGTGTGTGTAAGGCGTGTGTATGTAAGGTGTGTGTGTGTGTGTGTGTCTGTAATGTGTGTGTGTGTGTGTCTAATGTGTGTGTGTGTGTGTGTGTCTGTAATGTGTGTGTGTGTGTGTGTGTGTGTGTGTGTGTGTGTGTGTGTAAGGTGTGTGTGTGTGTGTGTGTGTGTGTGTGTGTGTGTAAGGTGTGTGTGTGTGTAAGGTGTGTGTGTCGTACCGGGGGGAAGTAAGTGCCCTTGGTGGAGGAGGAGCTTGAGGAGGAGGCTCCGGTCACGTGGGCGCGGTCGTACGGTGGGCCGCTGGACCCGCCCATGATGCTCAACGAACCAATCACAGACTTCCCCCTGGACATACCTGAAGGGGGGGAGGGGGTATTCGTCAATAACACCAAGAAAATCATACATTTCTCATATAACACTAACAGTAAACAAACTGAGGTTTGGACTGGGTTTATGAGGAGAGACCGGGGGTGTGAGGTGTGCTGTGTGTATATGAGAGGTGTGTGTGTGTGTGTGTGTGTGTGTGTGTGTGTGTGTGTGTGTGTGTGTGTGTGTGTGTGTGTATATGAGAGGTGTGTGTGTGTGTGTGTGTGGCGTGTGCAGGCCTCTAAATTAACAAATTCATTGGTAGCACAACTTTAAAAAGTTAGGAGCAACAGAAAATATGTTTATTTGATTGAGATACAGCCTATATTGAGCCTATATGAATTCTAGTTACTGTGCCCTAGAAACTAATACGTAACACTGGAAATACATGAGTTTATTATAAACTCAGCAAAAAAAAGAAACGTCCTCTCACTGTCAACTGCGTTTATTTTCAGCAAACTTAACAAGTGTAAATATTTGTATGAACATAACAAGATTCAACAACTGAGACATAAACTGAACAAACTAACAGAAATTGAATAATGTGTCCCTGAACAAAGGGGGGATCAAAATCTAAAGTAACAGTCAGTATCTGGTGTGGCCACCAGCTGCATTAAGTACTGCAGTGCATCTCCTCCTCATGGACTGCACCAGATTTGCCAGTTCTTGCTGTGAGATGTTACCCCACTCTTCCACCAAGGCACCTGCAAGTTCCCAGACATTTCTGGGGGGAATGGCCCTAGCCCTCACCCTCCGATCCAACAGGTCCCAGATGTGCTCAATGGGATTGAGATCCGGGCTCTTCGCTGGCCATGGCAGAACACTGACATTCCTGTCTTGCAGGAAATCACGCACAGAACGAGCAGCATGGCTGGTGGCATTGTCATGCTGGAGGGTCATGTCAGGATGAGCCTGCAGGAAGGGTACCACATGAGGGAGGAGGATGTCTTCCCTGTAACGCACAGCGTTGAGATTGCCTGCAATGACAACAAGCTCAGTCCGATGATGCTGTGACACACCGCCCCAGACCATGACGGACCCTCCACCTCCAAATTGATCCCGCGAGGCCTCGGTGTAACACTCATTCCTTCGACGATAAACGCGAATCCGACCATCCCCCCTGGCGAGACAAAACCACGACTCGTCAGTGAAGAGCACTTTTTGCCAGTCCTGTCTGGTCCAGCGACGGTGGGTTTGAGCCCATAGGCGACGTTGTTGCCGGTGATGTCTGGTGAGGACCTGCCCTCAGTCCAGCCTCTCTCAGCCTATTGCAGACAGTCTGAGCACTGATGGAGGGATTGTGCCTTCCTGGTGTAACTCGGGCAGTTGTTGTTGCCATCCTGTACCTGTCCCGCAGGTGTGATGTTCGGATGTACCGATCATGTGCAGGTGTTGTTACACGTGGTCTGCCACTGCGAGGACGATCAGCTGTCCGTCCTGTCTCCCTGTAGCGCTGTCTTAGGCGTCTCACAGTACGGACATTGCAATTTATTGTCCTGGCCACATCTGCAGTCCTCATGCCTCCTTGCAGCATGCCTAAGGCATGTTCATTAATAGTTTATGGTTCATTGAACAAGCATGGGAAACAGTGTTTAAACCCTTTACAATGAAGATCTGTGAAGTTATTTGGATTTTTACAAATTATCTTTGAAAGACAGGGTCCTGAAAAAGGGACGTTTCTTTTTTTTGCTGAGTTTAAAAGCTAAAATGTTGATACGAAAACCTGTCGTTGAAATGACAAAGTCATCTGTGGAGTATTAGGTTTCCACATGGTGGAAAGGTACTATTCTTCTATTGAGATGCTTTACATTGGAAATTGTACACTGTCTCTTTAAAAACGTCAGGGTTTGTGATGACCATCCAAGAGATCTGTCATTCAATTCATTCATTGCTATGATCATTGATCGCCTGCCAAAGCCTTGCCTGGCGTAACGCTACGCCGAGCCCACGGACACTAGTTTCCTCTCCGCAATGAGTTCTGTATGTAGTGAAGGACAGAACAGCGGTAGAATGGAGTCGGAGTCGTCAGGCTAGAAGAAGCTATCCCTTTCCTTTCCTTTATGGAGTCGGAGTCGTCAGGCTAGAAGAAGCTATCCCTTTTCCTTTCCTTGGTAGGAACATATTTCACTGATATTAACCCCTAGAGGCTATATAGACCTATATATTTAAATGATATTAACCCCTAGAGGCTATATATACCTATATATTTAAATGATATTAACCCCTAGAGGCTATATAGACCTATATATTTAAATGATATTAACCCCTAGAGGCTATATAGACCTATATATTTAAATGATATTAACCCCTAGAGGCTATATAGACCTATATATTTAAATGATATTAACCCCTAGAGGCTATATAGACCTATATATTTAAATGATATTAACCCCTAGAGGCTATATAGACCTATATATTTAAATGATATTAACCCCTAGAGGCTATATAGACCTATATATTTAAATGATATTAACCCCTAGAGGCTATATAGACCTATATATTTAAATGATATTAACCCCTAGAGGCTATATAGACCTATATATTTAAATGATATTAACCCCTAGAGGCTATATAGACCTATATATTTAAATGATATTAACCCCTAGAGGCTATATAGACCTATATATTTAAATGATATTAACCCCTAGAGGCTATATAGACCTATATATTTAAATGATATTAACCCCTAGAGGCTATATATACCTATATATTTAAATGATATTAACCCCTAGAGGCTATATAGACCTATATATTTAAGTGATATTAACCCCTAGAGGCTATATAGACCTATATATTTAAATGATATTAACCCCTAGAGGCTATATAGACCTATATATTTAAATGATATTAACCCCCTAGAGGCTATATAGACCTATATATTTAAATGATATTAACCCCTAGAGGCTATATAGACCTATATATTTAAATGATATTAACTACCTAGAGGCTATATAGACCTATATATTTAAATGATATTAACTACCTAGAGGCTATATAGACCTATATATTTAAATGATATTAACCCCTAGAGGCTATATAGACCTATATATTTAAATGATATTAACCCCTAGAGGCTATATAGACCTATATATTTAAATGATATTAACCCCTAGAGGCTATATAGACCTATATATTTAAATGATATTAACCCCTAGAGGCTATATAGACCTATATATTTAAATGATATTAACCCCTAGAGGCTATATAGACCTATATATTTAAATGATATTAACCCCTAGAGGCTATATAGACCTATATATTTAAATGATATTAACCCCTAGAGGCTATATAGACCTATATATTTAAATGATATTAACCCCTAGAGGCTATATAGACCTATATATTTAAATGATATTAACCCCTAGAGGCTATATAGACCTATATATTTAAATGATATTAACCCCTAGAGGCTATATAGACCTATATATTTAAATGATATTAACCCCTAGAGGCTATATATACCTATATATTTAAATGATATTAACCCCTAGAGGCTATATAGACCTATATATTTAAATGATATTAACCCCTAGAGGCTATATAGACCTATATATTTAAATGATATTAACCCCTAGAGGCTATATAGACCTATATATTTAAATGATATTAACCCCTAGAGGCTATATAGACCTATATATTTAAATGATATTAACCCCTAGAGGCTATATAGACCTATATATTTAAATGATATTAACCCCTAGAGGCTATATAGACCTATATATTTAAATGATATTAACCCCTAGAGGCTATATAGACCTATATATTTAAATGATATTAACCCCTAGAGGCTATATAGACCTATATATTTAAATGATATTAACCCCTAGAGGCTATATAGACCTATATATTTAAATGATATTAACCCCTAGAGGCTATATATACCTATATATTTAAATGATATTAACCCCTAGAGGCTATATAGACCTATATATTTAAATGATATTAACCCCTAGAGGCTATATAGACCTATATATTTAAATGATATTAACCCCTAGAGGCTATATAGACCTATATATTTAAATGATATTAACCCCCTAGAGGCTATATAGACCTATATATTTAAATGATATTAACCCCCTAGAGGCTATATAGACCTATATATTTAAATGATATTAACCCCTAGAGGCTATATAGACCTATATATTTAAATGATATTAACCCCTAGAGGCTATATAGACCTATATATTTAAATGATATTAACCCCTAGAGGCTATATAGACCTATATATTTAAATGATATTAACCCCTAGAGGCTATATAGACCTATATATTTAAATGATATTAACCCCTAGAGGCTATATAGACCTATATATTTAAATGATATTAACCCCTAGAGGCTATATAGACCTATATATTTAAATGATATTAACCCCTAGAGGCTATATATACCTATATATTTAAATGATATTAACCCCTAGAGGCTATATAGACCTATATATTTAAATGATATTAACCCCTAGAGGCTATATAGACCTATATATTTAAATGATATTAACCCCCTAGAGGCTATATAGACCTATATATTTAAATGATATTAACCCCTAGAGGCTATATAGACCTATATATTTAAATGATATTAACCCCCTAGAGGCTATATAGACCTATATATTTAAATGATATTAACCCCTAGAGGCTATATAGACCTATATATTTAAATGATATTAACCCCCTAGAGGCTATATAGACCTATATATTTAAATGATATTAACCCCTAGAGGCTATATAGACCTATATATTTAAATGATATTAACCCCTAGAGGCTATATAGACCTATATATTTAAATGATATTAACCCCTAGAGGCTATAACAGAGCTTTACTCATCTCATATGTATATACTGTATTCTATTCTACTGTATTCTATTCTATGCCACTCCGACATTGCTCATCCTAATATTTATATATTCCTTAATTCCATTATTTTACTTTCAGGTTGTGTGTATTGTTAGATATTACTACACCGTTGGAGCTAGAAACACAAGCATTTCGCTAAATCTGCTAAACATGTGTATTTGACAAATAACATTTGATTTTATTAGATTTATTTCAAATGATATTAACCCCCTAGAGGCTATATAGACCTATATATTTAAATGATATTAACCCCCTAGAGGCTATATAGACCTATATATTTAAATGATATTAACCCCTAGAGGCTATATAGACCTATATATTTAAATGATATTAACCCCCTAGAGGCTATATAGACCTATATATTTAAATGATATTAACCCCCTAGAGGCTATATAGACCTATATATTTAAATGATATTAACCCCTAGAGGCTATATAGACCTATATATTTAAATGATATTAACCCATAGAGGCTATATAGACCTATATATTTAAATGATATTAACCCCCTAGAGGCTATATAGACCTATATATTTAAATGATATTAACCCATAGAGGCTATATAGACCTATATATTTAAATGATATTAACCCCCTAGAGGCTATATAGACCTATATATTTAAATGATATTAACCCATAGAGGCTATATAGACCTATATATTTAAATGATATTAACCCCCTAGAGGCTATATAGACCTATATATTTAAATGATATTAACCCCTAGAGGCTATATAGACCTATATATTTAAATGATATTAACCCCCTAGAGGCTATATAGACCTATATATTTAAATGATATTAACCCCTAGAGGCTATATAGACCTATATATTTAAATGATATTAACCCCTTAGAGGCTATATAGACCTATATATTTAAATGATATTAACCCCTAGAGGCTATATAGACCTATATATTTAAATGATATTAACCCCTAGAGGCTATATAGACCTATATATTTAAATGATATTAACCCCTAGAGGCTATATAGACCTATATATTTAAATGATATTAACCCCTAGAGGCTATATAGACCTATATATTTAAATGATATTAACCCCTAGAGGCTATATAGACCTATATATTTAAATGATATTAACCCCTAGAGGCTATATAGACCTATATATTTAAATGATATTAACCCCTAGAGGCTATATAGACCTATATATTTAAATGATATTAACCCCTAGAGGCTATATAGACCTATATATTTAAATGATATTAACCCCTAGAGGCTATATAGACCTATATATTTAAATGATATTAACCCCTAGAGGCTATATAGACCTATATATTTAAATGATATTAACCCCTAGAGGCTATATAGACCTATATATTTAAATGATATTAACCCCCTAGAGGCTATATAGACCTATATATTTAAATGATATTAACCCCTAGAGGCTATATAGACCTATATATTTAAATGATATTAACCCCCTAGAGGCTATATAGACCTATATATTTAAATGATATTAACCCCTAGAGGCTATATAGACCTATATATTTAAATGATATTAACCCCTAGAGGCTATATAGACCTATATATTTAAATGATATTAACCCCTAGAGGCTATATAGACCTATATATTTAAATGATATTAACCCCTAGAGGCTATATAGACCTATATATTTAAATGATATTAACCCCTAGAGGCTATATAGACCTATATATTTAAATGATATTAACCCCTAGAGGCTATATAGACCTATATATTTAAATGATATTAACCCCTAGAGGCTATATAGACCTATATATTTAAATGATATTAACCCCTAGAGGCTATATAGACCTATATATTTAAATGATATTAACCCCTAGAGGCTATATAGACCTATATATTTAAATGATATTAACCCCTAGAGGCTATATAGACCTATATATTTAAATGATATTAACCCCTAGAGGCTATATAGACCTATATATTTAAATGATATTAACCCCCTAAAGGCTATATAGACCTATATATTTAAATGATATTAACCCCTAGAGGCTATATAGACCTATATATTTAAATGATATTAACCCCTAGAGGCTATATAGACCTATATATTTAAATGATATTAACCCCTAGAGGCTATATAGACCTATATATTTAAATGATATTAACCCCCTAGAGGCTATATAGACCTATATATTTAAATGATATTAACCCCTAGAGGCTATATAGACCTATATATTTAAATGATATTAACTACCTAGAGGCTATATAGACCTATATATTTAAATGATATTAACCCCTAGAGGCTATATAGACCTATATATTTAAATGATATTAACCCCCTAGAGGCTATATAGACCTATATATTTAAATGATATTAACCCCCTAGAGGCTATATAGACCTATATATTTAAATGATATTAACCCCTAGAGGCTATATAGACCTATATATTTAAATGATATTAACCCCTAGAGGCTATATAGACCTATATATTTAAATGATATTAACCCCTAGAGGCTATATAGACCTATATATTTAAATGATATTAACCCCTAGAGGCTATATAGACCTATATATTTAAATGATATTAACCCCTAGAGGCTATATAGACCTATATATTTAAATGATATTAACCCCTAGAGGCTATATAGACCTATATATTTAAATGATATTAACCCCTAGAGGCTATATAGACCTATATATTTAAATGATATTAACCCCTAGAGGCTATATAGACCTATATATTTAAATGATATTAACCCCTAGAGGCTATATAGACCTATATATTTAAATGATATTAACCCCTAGAGGCTATATAGACCTATATATTTAAATGATATTAACCCCCTAGAGGCTATATAGACCTATATATTTAAATGATATTAACCCCTAGAGGCTATATAGACCTATATATTTAAATGATATTAACCCCTAGAGGCTATATAGACCTATATATTTAAATGATATTAACCCCTAGAGGCTATATAGACCTATATATTTAAATGATATTAACCCCCTAGAGGCTATATAGACCTATATATTTAAATGATATTAACCCCTAGAGGCTATATAGACCTATATATTTAAATGATATTAACTACCTAGAGGCTATATAGACCTATATATTTAAATGATATTAACCCCTAAAGGCTATATAGACCTATATATTTAAATGATATTAACCCCCTAGAGGCTATATAGACCTATATATTTAAATGATATTAACCCCTAGAGGCTATATAGACCTATATATTTAAATGATATTAACCCCTAGAGGCTATATAGACCTATATATTTAAATGATATTAACTACCTAGAGGCTATATAGACCTATATATTTAAATGATATTAACCCCTAGAGGCTATATAGACCTATATATTTAAATGATATTAACCCCTAGAGGCTATATAGACCTATATATTTAAATGATATTAACCCCTAAAGGCTATATAGACCTATATATTTAAATGATATTAACCCCTAGAGGCTATATAGACCTATATATTTAAATGATATTAACCCCTAAAGGCTATATAGACCTATATATTTAAATGATATTAACCCCTAGAGGCTATATAGACCTATATATTTAAATGATATTAACCCCTAGAGGCTATATAGACCTATATATTTAAATGATATTAACCCCTAGAGGCTATATAGACCTATATATTTAAATGATATTAACCCCTAAAGGCTATATAGACCTATATATTTAAATGATATTAACCCCTAGAGGCTATATAGACCTATATATTTAAATGATATTAACCCCTAGAGGCTATATAGACCTATATATTTAAATGATATTAACCCCTAAAGGCTATATAGACCTATATATTTAAATGATATTAACCCCTAGAGGCTATATAGACCTATATATTTAAATGATATTAACCCCTAAAGGCTATATAGACCTATATATTTAAATGATATTAACCCCTAGAGGCTATATAGACCTATATATTTAAATGATATTAACCCCTAGAGGCTATATAGACCTATATATTTAAATGATATTAACCCCTAGAGGCTATATAGACCTATATATTTAAATGATATTAACCCCTAAAGGCTATATAGACCTATATATTTAAATGATATTAACCCCTAGAGGCTATATAGACCTATATATTTAAATGATATTAACCCCTAGAGGCTATATAGACCTATATATTTAAATGATATTAACCCCTAGAGGCTATATAGACCTATATATTTAAATGATATTAACCCCTAGAGGCTATATAGACCTATATATTTAAATGATATTAACCCCTAGAGGCTATATAGACCTATATATTTAAATGATATTAACCCCTAGAGGCTATATAGACCTATATATTTAAATGATATTAACCCCTAGAGGCTATATAGACCTATATATTTAAATGATATTAACCCCTAGAGGCTATATAGACTTATATATTTAAATGATATTAACCCCTAGAGGCTATATAGACCTATATATTTAAATGATATTAACCCCCTAGAGGCTATATAGACCTATATATTTAAATGATATTAACCCCCTAGAGGCTATATAGACCTATATATTTAAATGATATTAACCCCCTAGAGGCTATATAGACCTATATATTTAAATGATTTAAATCGGGAAACCGGGCCCAGGTTGTTAGCCAGCTAGCCATGACCGAACAAAGTGTAAACAAATGATTAACAACACGCAAGTAGTTTTAGAACGGCCCACGACATGGTTTATGAACGTAAAAATGTGGTCCCTGCAACCAGGTCAGATCTTTTGATCTGGTTGGCCTAGAAGCAAGCCGTTTCCGCTGTATTAAATGGTGCAACCATGACGCTAACGAATTAGCCTCGCTAGGGCACTGGGAAACAACAGTACAGCGAAGCCTTCTCATTACAACTATTATCTGAGAGAGTTTTTTCCCATAGTCGCACAGAGCTCCCAAAATAGAACTCCTGGTCGCACAGCGGAATATTGAGTGGAATGAGAGACCAAATGAGTCTCATTATAGAGCCCAGGGTCTGGGTCTGGATTGGTCTATTGGTGGGTCTAACTGGGGGTGTCTAACTGGGGGTGTCTAACTGGGGGTGTCTAACTGGGGGTGTCTAACTGGGGGTGTCTAACTGGGGGTGTCTAACTGGGGGTGTGTAACTGTGTGTGTGTAACTGTGTGTGTGTAACTGTGTGTGTGTAACTGTGTGTGTGTAACTGTGTGTGTGTGTGTGTGTAAGTGTGTGTGTGTAAGTGTGTGTGTGTAAGTGTGTGTGTGTGTAACTGTATGTGTGTAACTTTGTGTGTGTAACTGTGTGTGTGTGTGTAAGTGTGTGTGTGTAAGTGTGTGTGTAAGTGTGTGTGTGTGTAACTGTATGTGTGTAACTTTGTGTGTGTGTGTGTGTGTGTGTGTGTGTGTGAGTGTAACTGTATGTGTGTAACTTTGTGTGTGTGTGTGTGTGTGTGTGTGTGTGTGTGTGTGTGTGTGTGTGTGAGTGTGTGTGTGTGTGTGTGGGGTGTCCTACCTGGCAGAGACCCAGACAGAGACGAGGGGTGCGGTACATAACCCAATGAAACAGAGGGGCCGTGGACCACCAAGTCATTGGTTACCGTCTCCCTGTCCTCCTTCATCTGGGGACAGAGCACGCGCTGACACACCAAGTAGACCGCACCCACCACGAACAGCGCCATGACAACCCCCACAATGGAACCGATGGTGTTGGTGGGCTGGGAGGACGGCTCTTCCGTCGGGTCTGGGGGGGGGGGTAGAGGAGAAGGAGAAGGGGAGCTTACTAGAATGACATTATTCCACCTTCACTTTGGAGACAGTGATCAAGCAGGTAAAA
>NW_028167125.1:0-5000 GCF_964263955.1 Coregonus lavaretus | reverse complement strand
CCTTAGGAGCATCATTAAATCTCAGAGCCGTTTCCCAAAAGCATCTTAAGGCTAAGTTCATCGTTACAACCTTAGGAGCATCATTAAATCTCAGAGCTGTTTCCCAAAAGCATCTGAAGGCTAAGTTCATCGTTACAACCTTAGGAGCATTAAATCTCCGAGCTGTTTTTGCCCTCCTGGATCACTTTATACACAGAAGATCTCTGCTAAACATGGAATCACATGGTTTATCCATCGCCCTGTGACCGCCAATAACTTCAGAACGAAGTTGACTACCAATACAAAGTTGCCAATGGTTTTTTAAATTCATACAATCAAGCAAAGTATAAAAAGATGCTTCAAATTAAAACCGAGATGACTGTATTAAAATATAAACAGTAGGCTATAGGCCTATTTAAATAAATGTCATGTTCAATTGAGTTCTATTTTGCTACTTGTATGCTACCGTCTGTAATTGGTCTCAATATATTTCATGATGTGTAGCCTAACGTGCGCAATAATGTGCCAAATCAGTGATTTAGTGCGTTATTATAGGGTAAGTGTTAGAATAATCCGCATCAATATGTGTAGCCATAGATGGTAATATCTCTCTAGGAGCTGATCCTTCATCAGTATTGTAGCCATAGATGGTAATATCTCTCTGGGAGCTGATCCTTCATCAGTATTGTAGCCATAGATGGTAATATCTCTCTGGGAGCTGATCCTTCATCAGTATTGTAGCCATAGATGGTAATATCTCTCTAGGAGCTGATCCTTCATCAGTATTGTAGCCATAGATGGTAATATCTCTCTAGGAGCTGATCCTTCATCAGTATTGTAGCCATAGATGGTAATATCTCTCTAGGAGCTGATCCTTCATCAGTATTGTAGCCATAGATGGTAATATCTCTCTAGGAGCTGATCCTTCATCAGTATTGTAGCCATAGATGGTAATATCTCTCTGGGAGCTGATCCTTCATCAGTATTGTAGCCATAGATGGTAATATCTCTCTGGGAGCTGATCCTTCATCAGTATTGTAGCCATAGATGGTAATATCTCTCTAGGAGCTGATCCTTCATCAGTATTGTAGCCATAGATGGTAATATCTCTCTAGGAGCTGATCCTTCATCAGTATTGTAGCCATAGATGGTAATATCTCTAGGAGCTGATCCTTCATCAGTATTGTAGCCATAGATGGTAATATCTCTCTGGGAGCTGATCCTTCATCAGTATTGTAGCCATAGATGGTAATATCTCTCTAGGAGCTGATCCTTCATCAGTATTGTAGCCATAGATGGTAATATCTCTCTAGGAGCTGATCCTTCATCAGTATTGTAGCCATAGATGGTAATATCTCTCTAGGAGCTGATCCTTCATCAGTATTGTAGCCATAGATGGTAATATCTCTCTAGGAGCTGATCCTTCATCAGTATTGTAGCCATAGATGGTAATATCTCTCTAGGAGCTGATCCTTCATCAGTATTGTAGCCATAGATGGTAATATCTCTCTGGGAGCTGATCCTTCATCAGTATTGTAGCCATATATGGTAATATCTCTCTAGGAGCTGATCCTTCATCAGTATTGTAGCCATAGATGGTAATATCTCTCTAGGAGCTGATCCTTCATCAGTATTGTAGCCATAGATGGTAATATCTCTCTAGGAGCTGATCCTTCATCAGTATTGTAGCCATAGATGGTAATATCTCTCTAGGAGCTGATCCTTCATCAGTATTGTAGCCATAGATGGTAATATCTCTCTAGGAGCTGATCCTTCATCAGTATTGTAGCCATAGATGGTAATATCTCTCTGGGAGCTGATCCTTCATCAGTATTGTAGCCATAGATGGTAATATCTCTCTAGGAGCTGATCCTTCATCAGTATTGTAGCCATAGATGGTAATATCTCTCTAGGAGCTGATCCTTCATCAGTATTGTAGCCATAGATGGTAATATCTCTCTAGGAGCTGATCCTTCATCAGTATTGTAGCCATCGATGGTAATATCTCTCTAGGAGCTGATCCTTCATCAGTATTGTAGCCATAGATGGTAATATCTCTCTGGGAGCTGATCCTTCATCAGTATTGTAGCCATAGATGGTAATATCTCTCTAGGAGCTGATCCTTCATCAGTATTGTAGCCATAGATGGTAATATCTCTCTAGGAGCTGATCCTTCATCAGTATTGTAGCCATAGATGGTAATATCTCTCTAGGAGCTGATCCTTCATCAGTATTGTAGCCATCGATGGTAATATCTCTCTAGGAGCTGATCCTTCATCAGTATTGTAGCCATAGATGGTAATATCTCTCTGGGAGCTGATCCTTCATCAGTATTGTAGCCATAGATGGTAATATCTCTCTAGGAGCTGATCCTTCATCAGTTTTGTGGAATCATTCTAATGTTGAGTAAAGATTTTAATGGAGAAAGCTGATCTGAGAGCAGCACTCCCTTTCTTTTGATCTCATCAATATTGCCACATGCTCCAACGACGGACTTAGCAACAGTTCTTTCTGCGTGGTGCTTTGGGAAACGCAGGTTACATCTTCGGCCGGCGTAGAACAGATTAAAATTGTAGTCATTTACCAGATGCTCTTATCCAGAGCGACTTTCAGTAGTGAGTGCATACATTTTCATACTTTTTATCATCGTAGTGATCCCCCGTTGGAATCGAGTTCACAACCCTGGCGTTGCAAGCGCCATGCTCTACCAACGGAGCTACGGGAAGCATCGTTAAAACACCCATAAACCTAAGTTTCATCGCTATGGGGAAACCAGGCCCAGGACTTATAATAATATAATAATATGCCATTTAGCAGACGCTTTTATCCAAAGCGACTTACAGTCATGCGTGCATACATTATTTATTTTTTGTGTATGGGTGGTCCCGGGGATCGAACCCACTACCTTGGCGTTATAAGCGCCGTGCTCTACCAGCTGAGCTACAGAGGACCTTCTATTAGCAGGTCTTTATGGACCATAGAATGACAGTGGGACGCTACCATTCTACAGTATATCATGTCACGTGGCCCGTCATTTTGTATTTGGCCAATTCAAACAAGGTTATTATTCTAGGTTAAGGTACTGTACTCGTGTCTAGCTACTGAGTAGAGGTGTCAGGGGTCAGGGTACTTACTGTACTCTCATGTCTAAGAGGTCAGGGGTCAGGGTACTTACTGTACTCTCATGTCTAGAGGTCAGGGGTCAGGGTACTTACTGTACTCTCATGTCTAGAGGTCAGGGTACTTACTGTACTCTCATGTCTAAGAGGTCAGGGGTCAGGGTACTTACTGTACTCTCATGTCTAGAGGTCAGGGGTCAGGGTACTTACTGTACTCTCATGTCTAGAGGTCAGGGGTCAGGGTACTTACTGTACTCTCATGTCTAGAGGTCAGGGGTCAGGGTACTTACTGTACTCTCATGTCTAGAGGTCAGGGGTCAGGGTACTTACTGTACTCTCATGTCTAGGGGTCAGGGGTCAGGGTACTTACTGTACTCTCATGTCTAGAGGTCAGGGTACTTACTGTACTCTCATGTCTAGAGGTCAGGGGTCAGGGTACTTACTGTCCTCTCATGTCTAGAGGTCAGGGGTCAGGGTACTTACTGTACTCTCATGTCTAGAGGTCAGGGGTCAGGGTACTTACTGTACTCTCATGTCTAGAGGTCAGGGGTCAGGGTACTTACTGTACTCTCATGTCTAGAGGTCAGGGGTCAGGGTACTTACTGTACTCTCATGTCTAGGGGTCAGGGGTCAGGGTACTTACTGTACTCTCATGTCTAGAGGTCAGGGGTCAGGGTACTTACTGTACTCTCATGTCTAGAGGTCAGGGGTCAGGGTACTTACTGTCCTCTCATGTCTAGAGGTCAGGGGTCAGGGTACTTACTGTACTCTCTCATGTCTAGAGGTCAGGGGTCAGGGTACTTACTGTACTCTCATGTCTAGAGGTCAGGGGTCAGGGTACTTACTGTACTCTCTCCTGTCTAGAGGTCAGGGGTCAGGGTACTTACTGTACTCTCTCATGTCTAGAGGTCAGGGTACTTACTGTACTCTCATGTCTAGAGGTCAGGGGTCAGGGTACTTACTGTACTCTCTCATGTCTAGAGGTCAGGGTACTTACTGTACTCTCATGTCTAGAGGTCAGGGGTCAGGGTACTTACTGTACTCTCTCATGTCTAGAGGTCAGGGTACTTACTGTACTCTCTCATGTCTAGAGGTCAGGGGTCAGGGTACTTACTGTACTCTCTCATGTCTAGAGGTCAGGGGTCAGGGGTCAGGGTACTTACTGTACTCTCTCATGTCTAGAGGTCAGGGGTCAGGGGTCAGGGTACTTACTGTACTCTCTCATGTCTAGAGGTCAGGGGTCAGGGTACGTACTGTACTCTCTCATGTCTAGAGGTCAGGGGTCAGGGTACGTACTGTACTCTCTCATGTCTAGAGGTCAGGGGTCAGGGTACTTACTGTACTCTCCTGTCTAGAGGTCAGGGGTAAGGGGTACTTACTGTACTCTCATGTCTAGAGGTCAGGGGTCAGGGTACTTACTGTACTCTCTCATGTCTAGAGGTCAGGGGTCAGGGTACTTACTGTACTCTCTCCTGTCTAGAGGTCAGGGTCAGGGTACTTACTGTACTCTCATGTCTAGAGGTCAGGGGTCAGGGTACTTACTGTACTCTCTCATGTCTAGAGGTCAGGGGTCAGGGTACTTACTGTACTCTCTCCTGTCTAGAGGTCAGGGGTCAGGGTACTTACTGTACTCTCATGTCTAGAGGTCAGGGGTCAGGGTACTTACTGTACTCTCTCATGTCTAGGTCAGGGGTCAGGGTACTTACTGTATCTCTCCTGTCTAGAGGGTCAGGGGTCAGGGTACTGTACTTCAGGGGTCAGGGTACTTATGTCTAGCTCATAGACAGGTGAATGTCGCTGAGAGAGGCAATGCGAGCCTGGATCTTGGTTCTTCCCTCCCTGGTCGTCTTGTCGATGCGTTCGATCCATCTGCTGCTGACGGTCGATCCAGTACAGATGGTT